>NC_040099.1:1953298-2005798 GCF_003369695.1 Bos indicus x Bos taurus
AACTCAGTCAGATATTGGTGGTCCTCCGGCCACTCACAGTTCTCAAATGGTGGGAGAATTAAGTTCTCATCTCCTGGATTTGCTGGGTTTTAATGGGAGGTGGTTAGGGATACATACATAATAAGAAGTAATGAGTCCATGACCTTTCAGGACTTTCCTGGTTGTACTATGGCCCATCATATATAAGTTTTACTATTCTTGATTTTTGTGCAGTCTGCATTAGTTCAGACAGAAAATTGTTGATATTGGTTGACTTCATAAAAACACAGCCCTGAAGATGACATGCTTAAAGCGTGCTCACCTTATTTATTGTGGTGGAGTTTTTTCTTCCACAAACATACCACACAACAGAAAGAGTATTCAAAATTACTTCTGAAGTCATCATTTTGAGGAGAAAAAAGATCTTTTATCATATTATAAAAAAACTATCCCCAAGTAAGTTGACATGTTAAACATATCCCGCCCCGCCCCCCACACACATAGTATTCTTCTCCCCAAAGAACTTGTAGATAAATGTCTACACTATCTTGGGACAAAGATTTTTTAAACTGCAATTCCATAGAGGAAACGTGTCCTCACTCTCCTGTCTGACATGTATGTGCGAGGTGCTGTGTGCCCACCATCCCATGAAGCAAGCTTGCTCACCATCCTTGTGGGGTTAGTCTGTCCTGGTCAACACCGTGCAGGTGCGGGGACACCTGGCCTACACCCTTCAGCAAACCTCACTTCATTGCCATGAAGAGTCCTCAGACCCACTTACGTTTGGAGCACATAGTACCCCAAAATTCAGGGCATTATGATGATATGAGAGTTGGGCGTCCATACACAAGATGTATATGAACCCCTACCTCACACCATGCACAAAAATTAACTCAAAACAGATCACAGAACTAAGTGCAAGATCTAAAACTATCAAACCCTTGGAAAGAAACAGGTAAGTCCCCATGAGTTTGGTTTAAGCAATACTTTCTTGGATACGACACTGATAACGTGAGCCATGAAATTTAAAATGGACAAACTGGACTTAAAACTAAAAATTTTGTGATTCAAAGAGCACCATAAAAAGGTGGGAGAGAACGACCACGAAGACTAGGAGGAAATATTTTGAAATCATATATCTGATGATGGGCTTGTGTTCAGAATTTTTTAAAAAATGTATAATTCAAGATAAAAAGACAAATAATGTATAATGGGCAGAGGAGTTGAATAGACATTTCTGTAAAGAATATATACCAATGGCCAATCAGCACATGAAAACCATTCAACATCATTAGTCATTAAGGAAATGGAAATAAAATCATAATGAGATATCATTTGTCACCCACCCTAAAGGCAATAATGTAAAAAGAGAAAATGCCCAGTGTTGGACAAGACATAGAGACACTGAGGCCTAAGGCACTGCTCATGGGAATGCAAGATGATGCGATCATGTGGGAGGACGGGTTGGCAGCTTTTTAAAGTACAGACTACCCTTCGATTCAGAAATTAGACTTTTAGGTACGTAGGCAAGAGAAATGAAAATATATGTCCATGCACAAACTGGTACACAAGCATTCCTAGCAACATTGCTGTTCTTTCATTGCTCAGTCACGTCCAACTCTTGCGACCCCATGGACTGTAGCCCGCCAGGCTCCTCTGTCCGTGGGATTTCTCAGGCAAGAATACTGGAGTGGGTTGCCATGCCCGTCTCCAGGGGGTCTTCCTGATCCAGGGATTGAAGCTCATCTCCTGCTTGGCAGGCAGATTCTTTACCACGGAGCCACCTGGGAAATGCTCCCAGTGGCATTATTCATAATAAACAAAAATGGAAACAACCCAAATGTCCTCTAACTGGTTAAATGGATAAGCAAAATGTGGTAAAGACATACAAAGCAATATTTGTCAATAGAAGAACATGAAGTATATGAAGTACAACGTGAATGAACTTCAAAAACATCAGGCTCAGAAGAAAATTGGGAACAAAACAACGCGTGGGCTGTGAATCTATTTACATGATCCCTCCAAACAGGCAAATAGAGAGAAACCCAAGTGGTTCAGGAATTATCTGGGCCCGTGTGCAGGAGTGTGGAGTTACTGTCAACAGGATGATAGACAGTTCTACTATAAGATAGTGGAAATGTCTATACCTCTGTATATATAAAAATTCATTGGTTATGCATTAAAATGGGTGAAATTTATGACATATTCAACAAACTACTTTTAAAAAGAGAGAGAAGCAAGCAAAAACAGAAACGTTGAAACATCACCTCTGGTGGAATGACAGGCTGACAGCTGGCTTTTTAAAAGCAGAAAACTGAAACATCATCAAGTCATTAAAAAACATAATTGCCTAACTAGTCTAACTAGGATTGAATATATGCTAAAACTATATTTCAAATACTATGCATTCTCCAGACCTTTTCTTTCACCTGTACATACCTAGAATATTGAGTGTTTTCACCAATAGATCCTCACTAAAATGCCTTCCAAAAGATAAGTACTTTACAAAATAGAACCATCTTGAAGAAATACCCTTGATGCCAGAGGAAAAAAGATGCACAAGGAAAATAGTAAATATGAACATAATGACAGTAAAAGAATTAAAATGTTTAAACTGTAGGCTTAAGCTAAAACTAAAGCATTGGAAAACAATAGCATGCATGTCACGGGGGGTAAGCAGCATAAGTGACTGCACACGTCCTTCTTGGACGTTGTCTCTTAAAATAGTTTTCCAATGCAGGTGGTGGAATGAGAGCCAGAAATAGAGAGGAAAGCGTGTTGTCACTAAGAGTCTCATCTTTAAAAAAATTGGAGTTAGCTGGCACTGTCAAGTGGTTATGAAAAAACCCAGCTCATCAGTAAATGATGTGAAGTGAAATTTGATGCATAGCGTGGAGGGTGGGGTAGGGTCAAGGACTGGTTCACAATGGGAGGAGAAGACAAACCTCTAGGTTTTTGCAGAATCACTTTTCCTGTGCGCAGAGTGCAGTCATATGTTCTTGTGGGCACAGGTGAGTATCCAGAGGTCTGTGCATTTTTTCTGAGTTTCTCCCTCCAGGCTGGCCTGATGTCCAATTTTATCAAAGGCTCATGTTGACCCCAGGAGGTCATCAAAATAGGTGGCTGGGTAGAAGTGTGTGTGGTCTCCAGCACTGGCAGCAGAAGGTCCTGAGCCGGGGGTGCTGTCTGCTGAGTGATGGAGTTAACCACAAGGAGGACAAGGCTGCCCAGGAAGCCCTTCTGTTCTAACGTGAAAAGCTGACTGTCTGAAACACCTCCCAGCCGGAGCGTGGGCAGCTCTGTGGAGAGTCAGCAGCAGTGACCTCGCGGGCAGATGCTCTCCAGTGACCAGACCTGCTTTCTTGGCACCTACACTTTTTGCACTTTGGTTTTTTTCATTCTTTTAGCTTTTCTGAGGCTTTCAACGTCTAAGTCAAAGATCTCTCTTGGTAATTGTCACATGGGGTTTACGTGGGTTATTTTCAAGTACCTTTTCATATTTGATTTCTAACATGATTCCATGGTGATAAGAGAACAGACTTAGTATGATTTCAATACCTTTAGACTGCAAATTTTTTGCACCTTTTTTTATGTTGTTGGATATGTTCCTGGGTCTCCTAGTTTAAAATCTATGGGAACTTGAATAGAATTTGTATCCTGCTATTGGGTGAAAATTGTATCAGTCTCAATTATGTTGAATTGGTTCATAGTGCTTTTCAGGTCTACTATATCCTTCTACATTTCTGTCTATTAATTTTTGAGAGTTTGATATTGAAACCCCAACTAAAAGTCTTAATTTACCTACTTAAAAATAAGTGTAATATGTATAGTGGAACTACATATAACTTTGTTCTGTATTTTGTAAGTCACCTATAAATGCGTTATCATACTTTCATGATTTAATATTTTTTTTTTAAGTAGAAAAAAATAGATCCATCCACATCACTGCAAATGACCCAATTTCATTCCTTTTTTTATGACTGAGTAATGAAGAAACATAAGCTGGAATCAAGATTGCCGGGAGAAATATCAATAACCTCAGATATGCAGATGACACCACCCTTATGGCAGAAAGTGAAGAGGAACTAAAAAGCCTCTTGATGAAAGTGAAAGAGGAGAGTGAAAAAGTTGGCTTAAAGCTCAACATTCAGAAAACAAAGATCATGGCATCTGGTCCCATCACTTCATTTGAAATAGATGGGGGAACAGTGGAAACAGTGTCAGACTTTAGTTTTGGGGGCTCCAAAATCACAGATGGTGATTGCAGCCATGAAATTAAAAGACACTTACTCCTTGGAAGGAAAGTTATGACCAACCTAGATAGCATATTCAAAAGCAGAGACATTACTTTGTCAACAAAGGTCCATCTAGTCAAGGATATGGTTTTTCCTGTGGTCATGTATGGATGTGAGAGTTGGACTGTGAAGAAAGCTGAGCGCCAAAGAATTGATGCTTTTGAACTGTGGTGTTGGAGAAGACTCTTGAGAGTCCCTTGGATTGCAAGGAGATCCAACCAGTCCATTCTGAAGGAGATCAGCCCTGGGATTTCTTTGGAAGGAATGATGCTAAAGCTGAAACTCCAGTACTTTGGCCACCTCATGCGAAGGGTTGACTCATTGGAAAAGACTCTGATGCTGGGAGGGATTGGGGGCAGAAGGAGAAGGGGACGACAGAGGATGAGATGGCTAGATGGCATCATGGGCTCGATGGATGTGAGTCTGAGTGAACTCCGGGAGTTGGTGATGGACAGGGAGGCCTGGTGTGCTGTGATTCATGGGGTCGCAAAGAGTAGGACACGACTGAGCGACTGAACTGAACTGAATGATGCTTTTGAACTGTGGTACTGGAGAAGACTCTTAAGAGTCCCTCAGACTGCAAAGACATTAAACCAGTCAGTCCTAAAGGAAATCAGTCCTCGATATTCATTGGAAGGACTGAGGCTGAAGCTAAAGCTCCAATACTTTGGCCACCTGATGCAAAGAACTGACTCATTAGAAAAGACCTTGATTCTGGGAAAGATTGAAGGCAGGAGGAGAAGGGGACTACAAAGGATGAGATGGTTGAATGGTATCATCAACTTGATGGGTGTGAGTTTGAGCAAATTCCAGGAGTTGGTGATGGACAGGGAAGCCTGGTGTGCTGCAGTCTATGGGGTCACAGAATCGGACATGACTGAGCAACTGAACTGAACCGAATATTCCATTGTATGTGTGTACCACATCTTATTTATCCATTCATCTGTCGATGGCCATTTAGGTTGCTTCCACGTCTTGGCTATTGTAAGTAAGCTCTTGCAGTGAACTCAGGGTACATGTGTCTTTTTGAATTGTGGTTTTCCCAGTGGGAACTGCTTGTAGCACAGAGAGCTCCTCTCAGTGCTCTGTGATGACCTAGAGGGGTGGATGGGGGCATGGAAGGGAGGCCCACAGGGAGGGCATATGTGGATACATACAGCTGATTCACTTTGTTATACAGCAGGAACTAACACAGCATCATAAAGAAAATACACTCCAATTTAAGAAAATAGAGAAAAATCCTTAAAACAATGGTTCTTTGCAGATAAGAAAATAGATTCATTTGGTAAATTAAAAATACAAGATTTTATGCCCCTCCATTAAAGCCACGCGATTTGAACCCACCTCTGGAACCACCGGAGAAGGCAATGGCACCCCACTCCAGTACTCTCGCCTGGAACATCCGGTGGAAGGAGGAGCCTGGTGGGCTGCGGTCCATGGGGTTGCGAAGAGTCGGACACGACTGAATGACTTCACTTTCACCTTTCACTTTCATGCACTGGAGAAGGAAATGGCAACCCACTCCAGTGTTCTTGCCTGGAGAATCCCAGGGATGGGGGAGCCTGGTGGGCTACTGTCTATGGGGTCGCACAGAGTCGGACACAACTGAAGTGACTTAGCAGCAGTAGCAGCAGCAGCTGGAACCACCTGCCTTAAGCAATGAGGTTCTCTTCTAGTGACACTTTATTTAAGGTCACCTCAGTCTGAGAGAACTTTCCATGGCTCCATGTTTTGGGAGCCTTAACTGTGAGATCAAGACTCACAATCCAGCTTTAGATTAAAAATGTTCCCTTAGAAGCCTCCAAACCAGTCATCTCTTTCCAATATATGCTTTATATAAAGGAACAATTTGGAAAGCATGCATTTTTTCTCATTTGTATAATTGATTTAAAGATGAAAATTATTGTCTGGGTGATTTTTATGAATCACCTAAAACTACTGAGCAGTTGGTAATCCTGTTGAAACATGCGGATTATTTGAAAACAAATACATCCAGAAATTATTGCAGGTTTTTTTTTTAAGCCAATTTTTTCTGAGGCAGATTTCAGATTTCTACAGCTATGTAAAGATGTGAGAAGAGAGCTGGGGAATTCATATGTGTGTATTCAAAATCAAACATTAGTCAACAATGATCCGAAGAGGATAAAAGACTTCATTTAACACCAGTTACTTACAAGGTAAATGTGTGAACGGTATACTTGTAATGAACTGTGTATTTAATCAGCATTCTGTAATTCAGTCATTACAGTTTAAAAAGAACCCGGCCAGTGAGAAGCTAGGGGCTAAAATTAAGTTGTTAGGGAATTTAGTTTGTGATGGCGTGTTAAAGGCCTGTATTATACCTTCTCAATGGAGTCGGGTGTTGGACCCAGCGGTTGACTGTATGTGGGAGTAATTCCTGCAGGCACAGAGTGTGGTCTCAACCCAGCCCACTTTCTTAAACGTGTGATTGCTTTGTCTGGCAAAGATTTTGGGGAGCTGCAGATGTAGTTTCAGAATCACTGCTTGTGCCAGAAGAAACTTCAGGCGTATGGTGCCTGGAGGAGAAGGCAACATGGCTCGCATCCAGTGGGGAGGTGCCTGGTTCAGAGCCCTGTGTCCACCTGCTGCGGGCCCTCCACTGGGCTCCTCACACAGTCAGGCCGGTAGAGTGGACCAGCCACCGTCCGTGGGACCCTCACATCCAGACCTGTGTGAGAACTAAACAGTTGTTAACACACCACCTTGCCTTTGCAGGTGAGCGACCAAGAGTTGGAAAGGGACCTGTCCAAGCTGCCAGTCAGTGGAGCTGGGTTGGCTCACATCTCACCTGCATTCTCTCTCACTCCAGTGCCCTACAACCCCATCCACTGTTCTTTTTCTCCCAGAGGCAAAAAAAATATATTGCATTGGAAGTCTCACTTATTTTTGCAATCTGTTCAAGAACAGAAGATCAGTGGTGGGGTGGGAGAAATGGTGAGCAAGTGAAAAAGCAGTAGGTGGTGGGGAACTGCATTTCATCCCAAAGCAGGGATCTCCACTCGAATTGCAAAGAGGAATCAAACATCCAACCCACAGCTTTCTAAGGAATTGATGACTTTGGTTTTGAAAAATCACTAATTAGAAGTCTGCAGAAAAGAAGGAAAGATGAACAAACCCAAAGTGATATGTACAAAAAGTATGCAATATAAATAATTGAAATGGAACTGCTAAGTTCAGAGGCAATTGTTAAGAATAATACATTATATTGAAATTAACATGACTGTCATTGATCAAGCAGCTACTCACAACAGACCAGAGAATATGGTTACAGGTAAGATATGAATCAAAAATGGAGAATTGTTATGATCAGTTCTTTAATCATGAAATCTCGAGAACCCAGATAAATAAAGTGATATGTATTCTGTGTGGAAGTTGGAAAGTGAGAAGCTATTTTATTCATATTAAAGACGGAATTTTTTGTTTAAGCCATCATTTGATTAAATGTTTAAATTATCCAAGTTTTAAAAGTAAATATGAGATCATAATGGGCTTCCTTGGTGGCTCAGTGGTAAAGAATTATCCTACCCATGCAGGAGATGTGGGTTCTATCCTTGGGTCAGGAAGAGTCCCTGGAGAAGGAAATGGCAGCCCACTCCAGTATTCTTGCCTGAGAAATCCCACAGATAAAAGAGCCTGGCAGGCTACAGTCCATAGTGTTGCAAGAGAGTCGGACACAATTTAGTGACTAAACAATGAGATCATAATAATATAAGAAGACTTTTAAATAGATAAAAATGTTAGGAAAAAATATGAAACAATTACAATAAATACAAAGTTTTGACTACAACTTGGAGAAAATAGTTTCAGAGAGTTTTGTTTGTTTTTTACTTAGAATTCAGTTGTGGGTGTGAAAACTGCTTTTGTGACACCCCACTCAGACTAGTTTATCTGAGATCCCAGGGACATGAGAGCAGGCCTGGCTGATCTCCATGCTGGTCCTGCTTCCCTTGGTCAGTTCTCAGAGGCCGAGGCTGCTTGCTTTCAGAGCTGAAATTGTGTGGTGTGTGTGTGTGTGTGTGTGTGTGTGAAGATGATTAAATGCCATGCTGAGATGTCCTCTCTGACACTCAGAAGCTGGGAGGAGGGCTGTATCATCTGAAATGCAAGGGACAAATGGTCTCCCTGGTCCATTTTAGGGGGGGTGAGATGAAGGGCCAAGAGACGCTTCTGTTGAGATGTATGGGAAAATTAGTAATATGCAGATGAATGATCAATCACGTGAGACAGACATCCCATGTAATCATTCAAGCATTGGATGGATGCATGTCAAGGTAACAAAGTGGATTATGAGATGCAAGACGGATACCTGTACTTTTTATCACCGACATGACATATAGGCCATCATGATGAAATTCAACCTCACCTCCCAAGACCCTTGCTTTTAAGCCACAGACTTGGAAAACAGGTACCATGTTACTATGCCAAAAATGTCCTTCTGTTGTTTACTAGGGAATAATATTTGACAAGCTGATTAGAGTTTTTAATATATGCCATCTCATTCCAGTACTGTGACATTTTGATATGTGACTATACATATATATGTGTATAGTCATGTACACATGGTGTGTGTGTGTGTATGTGATTTGCATACACACATATATGTATGTGTATGTGAGTTCTTCCTAAGGACAGTAAAAGTCAACTGTCATCTAGTATGTTATTTATTTATTTGAAAAATGTAATATAAAATGAGATCACTGAAAATATTTTCATAAATGTAATTCTTTAATATAAAGACATTATTGAAAGAAAGATCAAATAAAACATCCTAAGCTATTTTATCTGTATTCTAAAGAGCTTTCAAATTTTATGTCTCATTTTTGTCTTTCACTTATGAAAATTATTTATACGTGGGACACTTCCAATCAGCTCTGAGATCTCCCAGTTCTCTGGGATATTGTGGTTATATTCTACAATTTATGTTATAAATTTCTATGTGTGCCAGGCCATGAAAGAGTAAAGATGTGGAAAGCTCTGATATACACACATACACACATGTGTATTTCATTCCATGAGCATAACCAATCTATAAGCCTAATTATCAAATGTTTCTTAAATAACTGATTTGATCCCAGAGGTGAGAGAGCTATATTTGTGGACAAGAGTTAGGATTTATTCCCCTCGCCCATTTAAAAAAAAATCAAAATCCAAGAAACTTTAAATTTTACAAAGACAAACATTTGTCAAAAGAAAAAGTGAAACCCAAGCCTTTGCTGTTTAGACTCGGTTGGTGTGCCCTGGAGAATCCCAGGGATGGGGAAGCCTGGTGGGCTGTCGTCTATGGGGTCGCACAGAGTCGGACATGACTGAAGCGACTTAGTAGTAGCAGCAGCAGCTGCTATAGAGGACGTTTTGTTTTCTTTGTCCTTTCATCTCAATTAGTCATAAATTTCATCAATAATAAGTTGTTTGGGGTTTTCTTCGGATCATTATTGTTAGCAAGTGGACAAATTATGAGCAGAACAAATTATTACTGATAAAACTGGGGGAAACTCCTGGATCTTTACAGCTACCTATAGGGATACCTACTAAGAAGGAAGAGATTTACTCAACCAACTCAGCATTTAGCTGAAGCAGGAGGTCCAGTTATTTTCTTTTATAAAGAATATGCTCCCTTTGAAGACGAATGGTGTGTATCTGGCCCCTACTATGGGAGTGACAGAAAAACATATATTTCTGCTTTATTGACTATGCCAAAGCCTTTGACTGTGTGGATCACAATAAACTGTGGAAAATTCTGAAAGAGATGGGAATGCCAGACCACCTGACCTCCCTCTTGAGAAACCTGTATGCAGGTCAAGAAGCAACAGTTAGAACTGGACATGAAACAACAGACTGGTTCCAAATAGGAAAAGGAGTACGTCAAGGCTGTATTTAACTTATATGCAGAGTACATCATGAGAAATGCTGAGCTGGATGAAGCACAAGCTGGAATCAAGATTGCCGGGAGAAATATCAATAACCTCAGATATGCAGATGACACCACCTTTATGGCAGAAAGCAAAGAAGAACTAAAGAGCCTCTTGATGGAAGTCAAAGAGGAGAGTGAAAAAGTTGGCTTAAAGCTCAACATTCAGAAAACGAAGATCATAGCATCCGGCCCCATCACTTCATGGCAAATAGATGGGGAAACAGTGTCAGACTTTATTTTTTGGGGCTCCAAAATCACTGCAGATGGTGACTGCAGCCATGAATTTAAAAGACGCTTGCTCCTTAGAAGAAAAGCTATGACCAACCTAGCCAGCATATTAAAAAGCAGAGACATTATTTTGCCAACAAATGTCCGTCTAGTCAAAGCTATGGTTTTTCCAGTAGTCATGTATGGATGTGAGAGTTGGACTATAAAGAAAGCTGAGCACCACCGAATTGATGCTTTTGAACTGTGGTGTTGGAGAAGACTCTAGAGAGTCCCTTGGACTGCAAGGAGATCCAACCAGTCCATCCTAAAGGAGATCAGCCCTGAATATTCATTGGAAGGACTGATGCTGAAGATGAAACTCAAATACTTTGGCCACCTGATGTGAAGAACTGACTCATTGGAAAAGACCCTGATGCTGGGAAAGATTGAAGGTGGGAGGAGAAGGGGACAACAGAGGATGAGATGGTTGGATGGCATCAGTGATGCGATGGATATGAGTCTGCGTAAACTCCGGGAGTTGGTGATAGCCAGGGAAGCCTGTTGTGGTGCAGTCCATGGGATCGCAAAGAGTCGGACATGACTGAGTGACTGAACTGACTGACTGATGGGAGTAGCCCTATGAAGGCCACGAGGGTGCATCATGCAAGATGTGATAGGAGCTCACAAAAGCAGGCAGGACCCTGTGGGGCTCCTGGGAACAGAAGCCTCTCTGAGCCCCCCATTTCTTCATTAAGGAAGTGGGCTTCATTCAGCCTCCAGGACCTTTTCTGAGTCCCACCAGGAGGTTCTGCTGCTGCTAAGTCACTTCAGTCGTGTCCGACTCTGTGTGACCCCATAGACAGCAGTGCACTAGGCTCCTCTGTCTCTGGGATTCTCCAGGCAAGAACACTGTTACTGGAGTGGGTTGCCATTTCCTTCTCCAATGCATGAAAGTGGAAAGTGAAAGTGAAGTTGCTCAGTTGTGTCCAACTCTTAGTGACCCCACGGACTGCAGCCTACCAGGCTCCTCCGTCCATGGGATTTTCCAGGCAAGAGTACTGGAGTGGGGTGCCATTGCCTTCTCCAACCGGGAGGTCAGACAGATGCTGACCAGGGAAGGGAGGGCCCAGAGACAAGGGAGGAGCAGCGAGAGAAACAGCAGTGCAGCTCGGGGCAGGTGCTGATCCCCCTCAGGGGATACACAGCACAGGATCTTTGAGCTGCTTTGCAGACACTGAAAGCCCCACCAGGTGGGAGAAGTTAACTGTGCACTGCCCACAAGCACGTGGAGCCCAGACCTGCTGGAATCAGAAGGTTGAAGATGTGGACTCCCACCTACCTCACGACGTCAGAGGAAAGTCTATGCCCACTTTGAACCATGGCTCTACAACTCCTCACTACCCCCACCAGGTGGGGACACACACGGTGTTGAGGGCATCAAACCACCCTGTCCCCCTTTGCCTGGCAAAGCAGTAAAGCTGTGCTTTTCTTCTTCACCCAAAATTCTGTCTCCAAGATTTAACTTTGTGTCCAGTACAGAGGCCAGAGTTGGCTTCATTACTGAAGCAGTTACAGGATCCACAGGTTGGTCATTCAGCAGAAGCACGAGCCGTGCAGTCCCTCTGAAAGCAGGCTATGTTCTTAGTGACTGCTTTAGAGTGTTGTCACGCATCTGTGTCTCCACCACGGCACTGTGCATCAGGTGCGGGAGGATGTATTTCAGCATTAACTACAATTTTTAAGAAGCTATTTGGCTATTAAGTACTCATGCTCTGTGGCTTTTCCAGTGTGTATTCAAGGGCCATCTATTAAAACTGCAGCTAGAGAGGAAAGCAGGGTTTTAAAAATGGGCTAGATCATTGCATTTACAAGGTGGGAGGAAGTTAAGAGAGAACCCAGGAGCGAGGTGTGCATCCGGACCCGCAGGCCAGCGGTGCACACTCATATTTGTCGCCTTGTTGACAGTGAGTGGATGTGTTAGGACAGCTGTCTGAAAAACACTTGAGGGCTCCAAACAGCTCCAAGGAAGCCCTTGGGAAGGCAGGTGTCTCCAGCCAGGAGTGGACAGCATCCCACGGAAAGATGGAAGGAGAGACCAGGAAAACCAGTGGCCAGTGAAGATGCAGAGCGCCCCTGCCCGCCAGCTCCAGCCTTCATTCTCCCCTTCACCAGAGCGCTCATAATCCTTAGCGTGTGGTCTTTGTTTTGATAGGCATGAAATTACACCAAGGTCATTTCTAATACTGTCAATAGCTTGAGAGCAGCAGTAGTTTTATTGACACCTACGCTGAAGAGCTGGGGGCCCACCGGTCCTCTGGGAAACAGATTATTATTGGTATTAGTAAATTAGTATCGATAGAAATTTGATGAGTACGCATCTACAGTGAACCAGCGTCCTCATCCAGAAAGAGTGGAGCCTGAGGTTTAGACAACATGGTCCGTGCATCTGTTCTGTGCCTTGTCTTTCATTTTTCTTAAGAGGAAGCAGGAGAAACAAGCTTCTGAATACGGCCATCTATTGCACTCAAAACTCCCTAAAGCCATGCTAACTGGCCTGCTAGCTAAATGTTGCTGCTTTCTTCTGTTAGGACTAGGCTTTCCTCTGTTCTTCATATTCTATATATCTCTGAAATTTTATATGTTGCAGCGGATGTTTAAATGGAAATATATTTCTTCTCTAGCGAGTCTCTTTTATTAGGAGGATTGAACTTGAATAGCTGAGTGGTCTTCCGAAGAGGCTGGGGGTCACTCGCCTGGGGAGGTCCCCAAAGTTCCTGGAATCCCGCATAGACCAGGTAGGGTGTCCACACCTCAGCCCGCAAGTGGGACAGACAGCTTTTCAGAACAGACCAGACCCAAATGTCAGTGGCGTGTGTCAGAAGTAGAAGGCAGGTGGTCAGAGAAATTCCAGCCAACTGCTGGTGTGGGCAGAGCGCCTGAGACCAACAGCCCTGCAGAGACCCCCAGACCGTGGGCGAGGGTGAAGATCCAGAAAAGAAAAAAAAACACTATTGCGTGGGAATCAAATGATGTTCAGAAAAGTAGAGCGATAGCAGAAATGACATGAGCGTTGTATAGGACTCCACTGACAGGAAATGTCCAGAACACAAATGCTTAGAGACAGAGAGTAGATTAGGTTGGAGCTGGGCCTGGGTGGAGGAGAATGGGGAGCCCCTGCGAAGGAGGAGGGGTTATTTGCGGGGCAGGGGGCGGGGGCGAGAATGTTTTGGAATTGGATAGTCGCACAGCTCTGTGATTGTACTAAAAACACGGAATTGTAGACTTTAAATGAGTGAATTCTATGGTGTGAATTGTATCTCAATAAAAGAAAATACAATAAAAATATAAACCTGGAGGCAACATCTCTGCAGGAACAAAAGTAAAAATGATAAAATGAGAGTGAGGAGCCAAAGTATTTATTTTAGCATTAATGTACAGATTTAGTAAATCAGGGAATTAGCGTTCTTGCCATTATGTCTTGTGTTTCTAATTCTGTAAATTCAGAGCAAGATAAGATAAGGAGGGTGAAAAAATGCTTGTGCTACAAACCAGTATCACAGCTAGTCGGCTAACAGCCAAGATGCTGTTCCTGCAAGTGGTCTCCACGACTGTGGTACCCACGCTTGGAAGTGGGCTGGACCAGGCAGCCTTGCTGTGCTGTGCTGTATCATGGATTTTAATCGGCTGTGAATCAGGCTATGGAGCCCCGATGGCATTTGAGTTCTGAGAGTTGTATTTCAGCCCATTCCCTCGTGGGGGTACTTTGGCCACACGTATGACTCTGTGTCCCCATGATCAGTCACCTTAGCTTTTGTCTTCTTCCCAGCATCTTCTTTGGCTTGTAACACCTCCTGGCCTGATTCCTCACCACAACTCTCCTAATTACTCCCCACGATAAAGCCACCTGCAAACTCAGTGATCTAAGAGGTTTAATGTGGGGTTATTTGGAAGAAGAAATATTAGTATATTTCTTGAATAAAATTTCTTGAATAAGAAATCAAGATTTATTTATTCAAGATTTCTTCTCTGGAAAATGCACATGCGTGCATGCTAAATTGCTTCAGTCATGTCTGACTCTTTGTGGCCCTATGGACTGTAGCCCCCCAGACTCCTCTGTCCTTGGGATTCTCCAGGCAAGAATACTGGAGTGGGTTGCCCGTGCCCTCCTCCAAGAGGCCTTCCTGACCCAGGGATCGAACCCACATCTCTTGTGCCTCCTGTTTTGGCAGGTGGGTTCTTTACCACTAGTGCCACCTGGCAAATGTACAGAAAGGTAAAATCCTGTTGGACCCAGGTGTCTGCGTTTGTCCTGGTCTCAGAAAGAGACCAGATAATCTTCCAGATGGAATCAGAGCTTAGGGAGCAGCTGGTTGGATGCCTACATTTACAAATGCGGCCACAGAGACCCAAAGATCAGGACAAGGGACTTCCTTGAGGAAGACGGTAAGCGAATGAGAGACTTTAAAACGAAGAACGAACAGCACAGAGGATTTGGATGAGCGGGAGTGAAGGTCACAGCTCAGGCGGAGGAAAACAAACAGTGTGGTTTCACCCTGGCTGATGTGTGGTGCACGAGCAACACAGCCTTAGCTGTCCAAACGCCCGGTGCCCAACTCACAACTTACAGTGTGACGTCATGGCAGAGACACGCCCAGGAGGAGGAACGACTGTGCAAAAATGCACTCATACGAAAGCACTGAATAAACAGCTCGCTTGCAACTGCGTGCCCGTGAATTTCCACCAGCAACTAAATGCAACTTTTCCTAATCCTTTTAAACATGTTCAAAGGAAACAGAGTCCCACCTTTCGCCACAGATAGGGACGGTTACCAGTGGCAAGGCTGACAGCATCAATTCTTACACTGAGACTCCACGTCCCAGAGGAGGAAGAAGACAGCCATCACGAGCATTGTTACTGGGTCTTACAGCCTAGACTCTCTGGGAAGGAAAATTGAGAGCCATGCCTTCAAATATCTCTACTTAATGAAGATAATTCCCCCATTTCTTGAAACTTTTCACCAGCAGAATTTAGCTACAATCTTACTGTAAACTGAGGGAGAATGTGCTTAAATGATTACAAATTAACATTCCCGCGTGACTGATGCCCTTAGATATTAGTCATACTTTACCCACATTCTAACAACTTTAGCATCATCATAGTTTCCTGTTGTAACAAAGAGTGAAAAAGGAGGTGGTGAGAGTAAATTAAAAAAACTAAATGTCCAACACCAGGTCTCTTACATGGGTTCAATTGTACAGAATATGAAAAGAATTTGTTTTGTCGTAACATTTAGTATGTTCCTCGTTAAAAAGAGAATATCTCAAATAATAAATTTCAAATTATTTCCTCATACATGTCCATATGCATAATAAATGGGCATTTTAGTTCCTATCTAATTATCTAGATTGGTGCAGAATTTTTTTTTAAAAAAATGCCAGTTTTAATTGCAAAAGTGCTGCCGGCTTCAGATTTTAATTGCAATTCACAAATGGTTGGACTGGCAGTGCTCCATGACAAAGAAAAAATCATTTTAATAGCAGAAGTACTGCCTCACTGCAGATTTCAATTTCATTTTACAAGAAAGTGGGTCATTACTAGGGATAAATGGCTGGTGTGAGCCTCCGAGGTGGGTCCGGGTCGGGAGGCCGCCGTGGTCCCAGTCTCCTCCTCCTCTGGAAGACCAAGACCGGAGGAACCCCGAAAGCCTCTGAACATCCTCACAGCCAAGCTCGTCCACGGACCCTGCTCTTTCTCCGCATCAGGGGCCCCTCAAGCGGGTGGATGTTTCGAAGTTCTAGGATAAAGGAAAAGCAAACTGTTTCCATGGAAGTATTTCCCCCTTGGCTCAGCGTCCACTCTGTTCTCAGCCCACCAACTGTCCTCAGGGCGAGCTTTGGCGTCTGTCCCGTGGGATGCTGAGTGGACACAGGTGAACGGCACTGTGGTTTCATGTGGCCGTTCTGACGGCCAAGATGCTGAGGGCAGGCAGCACAGTGACAGAGCACCAGAGCCATCCCAGTGCTCCTAGCATCAGAGCCAGGGATGGGACACTGCTTTCCCCTTTGTCGTCCAACGAGGACCCTGCACCTGAGTCTCCAGCATCCGCAGGTGGAGGGACCCAAAACCCCCTGGCCCTCGGGGCTGCTGGCTCTCTCTGTGTTTCACTCTGGAGGACAATCTGCCCTCAGGGCAGCCATCATCCACAGGCTGACTGTGCCAGCGCTCGGAGGGGCTCTGCCCACCACCCGCGTCGGGGGCTTGTGGCGTGGGCACCGCTGTCCTGAGATAATCACCAGTGGAACCCAAAGTGTGTTCTGCCCATTGATGCCCCAAAGTCACATAAGTGAATTGCAAGGGCAATGTAATCTGTGATTCAAAGGCATTGCTGATGGACTTCAACAGTTATTCCTGGAGCTCTAAAAATACATACTTCAAAAAAAGAGCTGGATCAAATTTTTTAAGATTTTATTTTTATAGCAGTTGTAGGTTCACAGAAAAATTGAGAGGACATTACAGAGATTACCCCTGTACCTGCTACCCCTACATGAGCACAGCCCCTCCACTGTCAAGATCCCCCTAAGAAGGGACGTTTGTATAACAGATGAACTTACATTGACATGTCTTCACCCAAAGTCCAGAGTTTATGGTAACGTTCACTCCTAGTCTTGTGCATTCCTTGGGCCTGGATAGATGTACACAAATGCATCCATCTTTTTCATATTGGAGCATTTTCACTGCCCAAAATCCTCCATGTTCTTGGTCTTCTCCTCCCCAGCTCCTCACCCTGGGAACCATTCATCTTTTTACTCTATCCATTGTTTGGCCTTAGATTAATTTTTAAATCTCTACTTTTAGGATGGTATAAAATATTTTCACTATGCATATTACTTTTATTTAAACTATTTGGTAAAAGTAAATTATAAATAAAAATACATATTGCGTCACACAAAATCATATATATGCATATTGTGGTCTGTGCTAAGTCATGTCCAACTCTTTGTGACTCCATGGACTGTAGCCCGCCAGGCTCCTCTTTCCATGGGATTCTCCAGGCAAGAACACTGGAGTGGGGTGCCATGCCCTTCTCATATGCACATTAAGTTCAGTCGCTCAGTCCAGTCTGACTCTTTGCAACCGCATGAATCGCAGCACACCAGGCCTCCCTGTCCATCACCAACTCCCGGAGTTTACTCAAACTCATGTCTATTGAGTCAGTGATGCCATCCAGCCATCTCATCCTCTGTCATCCCCTTCTCCTCCTGCCCCCAATCCCTCCCAGCATCAGGGTCTTTTCCAATGAGTCAATTCATCGCATGAGGTGGCCAAAGTATTGGAGTTTCAGCTTTAGCATCAGTCCTTCCGATGAACACCCAGCACTGATCTCCTTTAGGATGCACTTGTTGGATCTCCTTGCAGTCCAAGGGTCTCGCAAGAGTCTTCTCCAACACCACAGTTCAAAAGCAAAAGCATCAATTCTTCAGCGCTCAGCTTTCTTCACAGTCCAACTCTCACATCCATACATGACCACTGGAAAAACCATAGCCTTGACTAGATGGACCTTTGTTGGAAAAGTAATGTCTCTGCTTTTGAATATGCTATCTAGGTTGGTCATAACTTCCTTCCAAGGCGTAAGCGTCTTTTAATTTCATGGCTGCAATCACCATCTACAGTGATTTTGGAGCCCCCCAAAATAAAGTCTGACACTGTTTCCACTGTTTTCCCATCTGTTTCCCATGAAGTGATGGGACCAGATGCCATAATCTTCGTTTTCTGAATGTTGAGCTTTAAGCCAACTTTTTCACTCTCCTCTTTCACTTTCATCAAGAGGCTTTTTAGTTCCTCTTCACTTTCTGCCATAAGGGTGGTGTCATCTACATATCTGAGGTTATTGATATTTCTCCCGGCAATCTTGATTCCAGCTTGTGCTTCATCCAGCCCAGCATTTCTTATGATGTACCCTGCATGTAAGTTAAATAAGCACTGTGACAATATATATACTTTAAGTGTGTGTTAGTCTCTAAGTCGTGTCTGACTCTTTGCGACCCCATGGACTGTAGCCCAACAGGCTCCTCTATCTTTCTCCAGGCAAGAATACTGGAGTGGGTTGCCATTTCCTTCTCCATATATATATATACTTCGTATTCACACAAAAACACATATGTACCACACCAGTGCATACTTTGCAGTTATTGTAATTAAAGATGTAATAATAAAGTCTTGAAGTTATTAAATTCATGTGACTTTAAAAAAAATAAAATTTTGATGACTTCTCAATGAAGCAAAGACCAAGGGTAACTTCCTTAGTGTGCTGTTACTGACCTCTCTTTCTATTTTAAATAAATGGAAGTGCTTCATGACTCACAAAAGTGATTCTGTTACTCGCAGAGCATCCCACACCTGCAAACACTCAACTGTGTTTAGAGAGCAGTGTGCGTGCGCAGTGGAGAAGGCAATGGCATCCCACTCCAGTACTCTTGCCTGGAAAATCTCATGGGCAGAGGAGCCTGGTGGGCTGCAGTGCATGGTGTCGCGAAGAGTCGGACACGACTGAGCGACTTCACTTTCACTTTTCAGTTTCATGCATTGGAGAAGGAAATGGCACCCCACTCCAGTGTTCTTGCCTGGAGAATCCCAGGGACGGCGGAGCCTGGTGGGCTGCCGTCTATGGGGTCGCACAGAGTCGGACACAGAGTCGGACTGAACCAACTTAGCAGCAGCAGCAGCAGTGCGTGCGCAGATCCTCGGCCCCGCCTCTCAGAGGCGCTGGCGTCCTCGCTTCCCTCAGGCATCTCTGCACCAATGAGGTGCGCCCACCATCCATTACTCGTAGGTCACATTCAAAGTGTGTTTCTCTTAAATTCATCTCAAGGCAGAGATTAAAACAGAGTTAGCAGTTAAATGGTTGGAATTTTGTGCAAGACCGAACTGCCTCTCCCATGTATTTTGGCAACTATTCATTGAGTGTGTGTGGGAGGCCCTGGTCCCGCCCCAGAGCTTCTGTGCCGGGAGCGCTCACGGAGCTCAGCTGAGAACAGAGAACCCGAGGCTGCTCCCAGGCACTGCGGCTGTCTCAGAAGGCAGAGGTCACCCTCAATGGCTTTATCCATGTCAAACCGCTCCAGGGGGCTGAGTGCCTGAAGTGAAAACAATCCTGTCAGATACAGTAAAATCCTAAAACTCTATAATGCAGTGCCGACAGCGCTCAGATGCGGGAGGAGCCACGGCGCCGCCCCTCGCCCCCGGGACTCCCCGCGGCCTCCAAAGGCTCCCAGAGCTGCTAGGGTGACTCAACACTGTGTATCCTGCTGCCTGGCGTGTACCCCACCCTGGGAACCTGCCCACCGTGTTCCGCAAGCCCGTCATGCCCAGCAAAGAAGAGTTGGAGACACATACATGTGGCCAGAGGGCCGCAGCCAGTGAGTCTAGGCATGAGTTACTCCGAAAAACAGGGAGGAGAATAAAGTGCTGGCTAAAAGCTTCCCATCCAGGGGGAAAAAAATGGGAATTTGTAGCCAGAAATAAGGTAAAACAGTCAACAAAAGTGTCCAAGGTACAATCATTGCCTGCTTAGGAAAGAGGCTGGATTTAATAAATCTGGGTCTGGGGGTGTGTGTGTGTGTGTGTGTGTGTGTGTGTGTGTGTGTGTGGTCTACATGTGTATGTATGTTTGTGTGTTTGAGTCTGTGTGTGTGTGTTTATATGTGTGTCCAGGTCTACATGTAGGTTTGTATATGTGTGTCTGGATCTACGTGTGTGTGTGTGTGTGTGTGTGTGTGTCTGAGCCTACATGTGTGTATGTGTGTCTGAGTCTACGTGTGTATGTGTGTATATGTGTCTGGGTCTCTGTGTGTGTGTATCTGGGTCTACATATGTGTATGTGTGTGTGTCTACATGTATGTGTGTACATATGTGTATATGAGTCCCTGTGTGTATGTGTGTGTGCATGTGTGTATGTGTGTCTGGATCTACGCGTGTGTATGTATATGTGTCTGGGTCCACGTGTGTCTGTATGTGTGTGTGTATATGTGTCTGGGTCTACATGTGTGTATGTATGTGTCTCTTAGTCTGTGTGTGTATGTCTGTGTGTGTATATGTATGTATGTGTGTCTGCGTCTCCGTTTGTGTGTGTATGTATATGTATGCATGTGTGTCTGGGTCTACCTGAGTATGTGTGTGTGTGTGTGTGTGTGCACGCGTGTGCGTGTTTTCACACGTGTGAGATCGCCTGGGAGAGTTTACAGCCTGCATACCCAGTGCCCAGTGAGGGAGGCTGGTCATTCAAGAAAGCTCTGCTGCCTGAGTGTGTGCCCCACCTGTGCAGTGAGGATCCAGGAACCAGAGCTTGGGGTACAACCAGGTTTCTTGCTCCCCTCAGCCTGGCTCCACAAGGCCCCTGGGGGCGCGGGGCCTGCAGGGCTGTCTCCGGAGCTGCTCTGCGTGAAGTGACAGTGGGCTCTCCGAGGGGAGCCACATCCACGGGAGGTCTGCATGGGCTTGAGGGTGACAGGGGGCCTGGGCAGCAGGGACTGGGGGCTCAGCACCATGACTGCAGTGGGGACAAGAGGATCCCTTGAGTCCTGAGAGGGGACAGCACACTGCTCACAGGGCTGGAGATGAGACACCACGCCCTGAAGGCCAGAGGCTGGGGGACTCCCAGGAGGAGGGACCAGCCGGGTTCACAGCGCTGGGGCAGGGCAGGAGGGGAGGGTCCATCAGGGCGTCCGTCATGCGGGTCCCTAGAGTGATCTGTCCCCCGGCTGAGCACTGTCTCCGCTTGGTGTTCCTGCTGGTGTTCCTGGTGGAGTAGGTGAGCTTCTGATCCGGCCTATCACTGCCACTTTCTAGCTCTGCCACGTGACCATGCACTTGGTTCTCCTGATGGTACAAAAGGGATCAAAATAGTAGATTGTAGGTCAGTCACTAGACAGGTCGGGTGAGGTGATGCCTGGAGGGGTGGCCAAAGCAGAGCGTCACCCCCGCCCACAGTGACCGTCACAGGCTGAGAAACCCGGGGGCAGAGGTGACCCGGGCCAGAGTGGGTTCTCATAGATGCCCGTCATGATTCATCTTTCCAGGTGGTGATGTCACCACCCGTGAAGAGGTGCTGGGGACACATCATCCTTGTGTAAATGTGAGCCCACTGGCGCCTCCAGACCAGAGCATGGCCACTTCTGCCACCATCCGCGGCTGCGTCGGGTTTAACGAGTCTGCACACTCCTTGGCCATGTATTTCTTGCTCTCCAGGAACTTTCAGCCTACAAGACTCTCTCCCTCAGTTTCCTGTAACTGCACTGGAGTGTCCAGTCTGCTCTAACCATCCTGTGAGAGCAATGTGCTGGTGGTCATAAGCTACAAAGTGCTTCATCAGCCCGAATTATTACTTTGGTAAATTATTTTTACATTTTTAATCCAAAGGAGTGAAATAAACCAGCATAAGCAGAAAAACATAAAACGCAAGAATTGCTTTATGGGCCCCTGGCTGAGATTTCTGAACTTGAACATTATATGCGGGAAACATTAGATGCAGTAATTATGTAATGATGCTTCACTGTATAACTATTATCTTTCTTATTGTCACTTCTCCCTTCAGATGAGGGCTGGAGGGATTAACCCTCTCCCTTCTGTCCTCAGAAGAGCTGTCTACAGTGCATAGAGACATCCAGAGTTTACAGGGCCTGAGAGAGAAGATCTTGCAGGTCCTAGAAGCACTTCTAAACTTGATCCTTTGTTTCTTGGTATCTCAAAATATCAGGAATTAAAAGAATGGCAGGAAGGCATCAAATTAAAATAGATTCAGGTTAATGCAATTAGTGAGGATGCATTTAGCTTACAGGCAGGTGGCGCTAGTGGTAAAAGAACCAGCCTGTCAATGCAGGAGACATAAGATGCGCAGGTTCAATCCCTGGGTCGGGAAGATCCCCTGGAGGAGGGCGTGGCAACCCACTCCAGTGTTCTTCCCTGGAGAATCTCATGGACAGAGGGGCCTGGTGGGCTACAGTCCACCGGGCCGCAGAGAGTCAGACACGACTGAGCGACTTCACGCACATGCATTTACAATGGGGTAGGATAACTTTGTTGTGCACAGTTCTTGGGCTGGTTCTCCTTCCTGTAGCATCTGAAATCAGCCGTGGTGCACAGCGCAGCTCAGAGCAGGCATGCTGGTCCAAGGGGCTGAGCCAAGAAATGCAGAAAATGGCTTCACTGGAAAGGCTTCAGAAGCAGCGGCAGCGACAGCGACAGCCCGGAGAGAAGGCAGGCGTGGTGCCTGCTCCCCTCTGACAACTGGGGCGCAGACACTCGGGGATGTGGGACTTGGGGCAGATGTGTGTGTCTGCAGCAGGGAATTCTCAGGCTGAAAGCAAAATTGGCAGGCTTAGCAAATGAGGGCCATTGTTTCTAAATATCAGATGATGTTTGTTTGAATTCAGGAGGAAACATGCCAGCCTTTGAGAACCATTCAACATGTAGAACACAGCACCGGTGGGACGCCATGGAGGCAGAGAGCCTCTGCTCAAGACTTGCGTGGGATCGGGGGATGCCAGAGACCCCGGGAAGTTCCTAGTGATGCAGCAGAGAGTGCTAGTTGGCAGGCATGTGTGTGTGTGTGTGTGTGTGAGTGAGAGAGAGAGTCTAATTCTATGGGCCTTAGTAACTTACATAGATAATGTTTTTGTGTTATTTAAAATTTAGAATTACTGGACTACGTATAAAGTACGTATTACTATATCTTTTATGTTTCATATGTTACATACATACACACATAGCTGGTAAATCTCATATATGTATGATACATACATATATGCATGCATGCGTGTATGTAATACTCACAAATGTATATGTAATACTCTAATTCTATGGCATTAATAAGTGACAGATAACATTTTTGTGTCACTCAAAATTTAGCATTACTACGCCATATATATAAAATATATACTGTATGTTTTACGTATTATATATTACCTTTATAAACATATATCTACTAAATCTCATGTATGTGTGATACATACATATAATGTGCATGTGTATCATATGCGTATGGAATTTGCCAGACTTAACACCCATGAACTGTTTCCCCTCCTCAGTGTCTGCAGGCAATCTGTATCAATATCTGCTTTGATGCAGATGAGGAGGCCGTAAGTCCCACGCATGTTACGCCTGTCACTGCAATGTCATGGCAGTGACGCTGCAGAAGAACTATGCATAGGGCAGACAGGAACCCACGTGCTGTGGCCGAAAGAAATCACCAGCTACCTGGTGGAATTGAAAGGAATTTGGTTGTGAAATACACACTAACGTCAGCACAGCCACAAAGCCAACAGGAACCCAGAATCTCCTGTTCATCAGGCTTTATCCCGACGTACACGGCACGCTTCTATGTGAATGAAAGAGCAACTGTGCTTCAATACACTTATACTCCACTCATCTTCCCATCGCCCCAGGATTTTACCTTAGAAAAAGGAGAAATATAATATTTGGCAGTAAGATTGTTCTTCCGTGTGAGTTACCACTACATCTGCAAAAGGCAAGCACCTGACCATTTGGGAAGCCCCTCTGCTGAGGGCCTTCTTGCCCCACGACCTGAGAGAAGACACCCCACGCCCTGCTTTGTCCTCTGCCCTTACCGAGCTACAGTCATGACTCTCACATCGGCTGTGGGTACAAACGAGACAGTCGAGGGCACCCAAGATCTCTGTGTAGACGCTGCCTCTGGAACAAGCACAGACGGTCCCAATGCCAGGACCACTGCAGACCCCACGGTAAATGCAGCGACCGCACAGCACAGCATGCCCGCTTGCTATGTGTGTACCGCTGACACGACTCCTACGAGTGCCCTCCTCGAGGGGATATCAGGGTGCACGCGGCTCACAGACACCCCGATCGTTTCCACTAACCCCCGGATAACAGCCGCCCTGTCACAGGCAGCTCAGGCAGCAGCCCTGCAGCAGGACCCTTGGGAGAATCATGCTCACGAGGGAAAATGTTAGCAAAGGTTAAGCAATCACTCTTCAGAACCACCTGAGTCTTCGTCCTTACCGGTTACAAAACCTCAGAAGATGACCCAGGCCTGCACCCAGGCAGCCTCGAGGAACAAGGCAGGTGATCTTACACAGGGAGCACGCCTTTAATTTCACACTCAGCTCCAGACTGGTGTCCAGACAGGGTGCTTCTCTGGAGCAAACACCTACAACCACCTATGAATATACAGCAAGGCTGCCGTATACCTTGATTGATCATTGGTGCATGTTACGTAAACCAAGGTGGATATTGCTCATTGAAAAAGCAAAGACGACCCTTGAAGTCCCAGAAAAGTTGTATGTGCAGTAACTCTACATAAAGTCATTTAAACCTCAACAGTAACCTATTTGAATATAGTGATAACAAGTGTTCAAAAGTATAGGAAAGCATTACCCAGAACGTTACAGAAAAAAAAAAGGTTTCTATTAGAACATTTTTTTTAAAGATGCACTATGAAAGAATGGTGTTATTATTTTATTTTAGCTAAGAAACTTGGAAGAGAGACTTACCCAGACATAAGCAACACACTGGGAACAAGTGTGTGTGGTGTTTGTGTATGCACACAAATTTGTGTTTACATTTTGCCTTACGCAATGCAAAACCAGGGGACATTACTTCTGTTTGGGGAATTTGGGGCATGGATTACTCACAACAGGAAGAACGGGTCAGGAGTGCCTTCGTGTGATCAATGTTTTCAGTTCGGTTCAGTCGCTCAGTCATGTCCGACTCTGTGACCCCATGGACTGCAGCACAACAGGCTTTCCTGGCCATCACCAACCCCCAGAGCTTACTCAAACTCATGTCCATCGCGTCAGTGATGCCATCCAACCATCTCATCCTCTGTCATCCTCTTCTCTTCCTGCCCCCAATCCCTCCAAGCATCAGGGTCTTTTCCAATGAGTTAGTTCTTCACATCAAGCCAAAGTATTGAAGTCTCAGTTTCAGCATCAGTCCTTCCAATGAATATTCAGGGCTGATTTCTTTTAGGATGGACTGGTTTTATCTCCTTGCAGTCCAAGGGACTCTCAAGAGTCTTCTCCAACACCACAGTTCAAAAGCATCAATTCTTTGGTGCTCAGCTTTCTTTATAGTCCAACTCTCACATCCATACATGACTACTGGAAAAACCATAGCTTTGACTAGACTGACCTTTGTTGGCAAAGTAATGTCTCTGTGTTTTAATATGCTGGTTAGGTTGGTCATAGCTTTTCTTCTAAGGAGCAAGCGTCTTTTAACTTCATAGCTGCAGTCACCATCTGGAGTGATTTTGGAGCCCCCCCAAAATAAAGTCTGACACTGTTTTCACTGTTTCCCCATCTATTTCCCATGAAGTGATGGGGCCAGATGCTATGATCTTCATTTTCTGAATGTTGAGTTTTAAGCCAAATTTTTCACTCTCCTCTTTGACTTTCATCAAGAGGCTCTTTAGTTCTTCTTTGCTTTCTGCCATAAGGGTGGTGTCATCTGCATATCTGAGGTTATTGATATTTCTCCCAGCAATCTTGATTCCAGCTTGTGCTTCATCCAGCCCAGAATTTCTCTTGATATACTCTGCATATAAGTTAAATAAACATGGTGACAATATACAACCTTGACATACTCCTTTCCTGATTTGGAACCAGTCTGTTGTTCCATGTCCAGTTCTAACTGTTGCTTCCTGACCTGCATACAGATTTCTCAAGAGGCAGGTCAGGTGGTCTGGTATTCCCATCTCTTGAAGAATTTTCCACAGTTTGTTGTGATCCACACAGTCAATGTTTTAGCTCATGATTATTCTACAGGCATTTTTCACAGCTGTAAAAAAGAAGCCCCATGAGGCTCTCTCATATTGTAAATAAATAATTGACAATAACATGTATATTATATAATTGATGTTTTTAAGGAGAATGCTTGTACAAGCGATACAATTGCTTGAATCAAAAACTCCATGAAGACCAGCCTCAGTGCCGTTGGGTGGATGGTTTTCTATATCAGAAGCATTTGGTGGATCCTGAGCCACGACCCAAAGCACAAACAGCTTAAAACTTTAAAAACTCTCTTAAGTATCTAAGTGAAGCAAGTCAGAAAGACAGATACCATAGGACGTTGCTTATACGCAAAATCTAACACACGACTCAGGTCAATTTCTCGACGAAATGGATACAGACTCAGACACAGAGAACAGGCTTGCGGCTGCCAGGGGTGGGGGTGGGGAGGGACGGGTTGTTGGTTTGGGTTAGTAGGTGCAGAAGTGGTATACAGAGAATGGGCAAACCACCAGGTCCTACTATAGAGCACGGGACTGTATTCAACATCCTGGGATAAACCATCACGGAAAGGAATATGAAAAAGAATCCCTGTGCAGGACAGCAGCGAGTAACACAACACTGGAAATCAACATTACGTCAATAAAACAAACTAAAAAATAACAGATCATAATAAATTGGTGTAGGTTCTTGAGTCAGCTTCTGGTAATCGGCAACTGCATATTTTGTAGGAAGTATAACAGAATATGGCATTATAGTTTTATAAATTACCACATACTTAAGACAATACACACATTTTTAACAGTAATTTCAAGCTTATTCCAGCTATAACATAGGTTACTCTGACTTTAAGGCAGCATCACAGGGCATATGTCTGAGTCCATTCTCAAGACATTCTGTTGTACTTATCTCTGCTTTAAAGACCCCTGAAGCCTCTGGCACTAGGGGGTCATTTGGGCCTGGATCACATAGCCGTGAACAAATGGATAGAAGAACCTTAGAAACACTGTGATTGCAGGAAAGTGAAACTGTTCGTTGCTCAGCGGTGGCTGACTCTGTGTGACCCCATGGACTGTAGGCTGTCCATGGGACTCTCTAGACAAGAATACTGAAGTGGGTAGTCATTCCTCTCTCCAGGGGATCTTCCTGACCCAGGGATCGAACCCAGCTCTCCAGCATCTCCTGCACTGGCAGGCAGATTCTTTAGCATCTGAGCACCAAAGAAGCCCTATATAAAGCTGTCATTACTGTTTATATTCGGATGATAAATTCTTGTAGTAAATGCAACCTTAGATGGTTTGAAGGGACAGTCTGTAGGAAAATTGATTGTTAAAAAGAATACACCACCTTGACACGGGCTGTCACTGGGTCCTGTGATTGTGGCACGCCAGTGAGACATACCACCCCAGCTGGACCTGCAGAACCTTGTGCTGGTGGGAACAAGACAGTGCTTCATCGCTTTACTATGATGTGCAAACAGCCACAAGATGCTTGAATTTCTCAGTGACACTGATCCATGTCGGGAAATGTGAGCACTGCTTATTTTTCATACAATTATGAACAGAATATTTGGAACCTAAGCATATTTTGGCAATTTTCTTTTAAAAGCTATCAAAGGGTACATACGCAACACTGTGAAACACTGAGTTCTTTTGATTAAAGAATTTCTAAAATAATATTGAAGTAAAAAATTATTTAGCACATCTTTACTAAAGGTAATATACAAATACTTCAGTTTTTAAAGTCGACCTTCTAATTATTTCTATTTGCACCAATAAAATATTTGGGTTATCTGATGTGAACAGACAGCTCATTGGAAAAGTCCCTGATGCTGGGAAAGATTGAGGGCAAAAGGAGAAGAGGGCCTCAGAGGATGAAATTGCTGGATGGCATCACTGATGCAACGAACACGAATTTGGGCAAACTCTGGGAGATGGGCACAGAGAGGCCTGGCACGTTGCAGTCCATGGGGTTGCAAAGGGTCAGACACAACTGGACGACCTAACAACAACAGTATAAACCTATATTCTACACAAACATAAATATATATAAATAGGTATTTAGCCCATTTTTGGAGAAGGTGATGGCACCCCACTCCAGTACTCTTGCCTGGAAAATCTCATGGGCAGAGGAGCCTGGTGGGCTGCAGTCCATGGGGTCCCGAAGAGTCAGACACGACTGAGCGACTTCACTTTGACTTTTCACTTTCATGCATTGGAGAAGGAAATGGCAACCCACCCCAGTGTTCTTGCCTGGAGAATCCCAGGGACGCTGGAGCCTGGTGGGCTGCCATCTATGGGGTCGCACAGAGTCAGACATGACTAAGCAACTTAGCAGCAGCAGTAGCAGCCCATTATATGTATAAAATAAATGTATAACTCATTTATGTGTATAAAATACATGTATATGTATCCAATATATGTATAAAAGCCATTTTCAGGAGAAAAATATAGTATGAGTTTCTCAAATCATCTTAAGTAAAATTTTAAAGTCTAGACTGTTACTTTTCAGAAATAAACAGAGAATAAGAGGTAAAAACCTCCCCATAAAAATCTAGGGAGTTCCCTGGGGGTCTAGTGGTTAGGACTCAGAGCTTTTACCACTGTGGCCCCAGGTTCAATACCTGGTCAGGGAACTAAGATCCCACAAGCTGAGAGGCAAAAAAAAAAAAGGTTAAAAATCTAAGGAGAAACACCTCCCTGCAACGCTAAATAAAAGCCTGTGGAGGAGACATGGAGTCGGGGGGCAGGCAGGATGGACCTGGAGGGGGAGACGCCAGTGTGCCTGGAAACGCCGTCCTCTGAAGGAACCCAGACCGAAGCGTGGTGGCTGCCCTGCGGCGCCGGGGCGGACGCGCGCTCGGAAAGACAGGGCCTGACCCAGTCGGGGAGAGCCGCTCTGACGCCGCCCTTCCCGCCCGCATCCCGGGGGACGCACCGCCATCTAGCGGCCGCGGGCCGACTCCTGCCCCCGGGTTCTCCCGGGGCCTCGGCGCCTTGCTCTGCAGGAGGGGCCACGGCCAGGCGGTGCGGGAGGGTTGAGGTCACAACACTGGAAGGAAAATGAAGTTGGAATTAGCCCTCCGGAGATTTCGCTTCTGAAAAACAGCCATCCAAAGCGCCCAGCACCTATAAAAAATGTTCCGGAAATGATAAAATGCTCCTGATTTAAACATTTATTTCTGCTGGTTTGCGTCCTTTCATGTTTAGAGTACATGGAGAAAAGCCTTTTTGTCCACGTAGCTTAACAGGTAGTATTTCCTAGCTTTTCCCTGGGAATTTAAAATACATGGTCACGGTCATGTTGATAACTCATACCGAAGCACTTTCCAAACCAGTGTAAAACTCTGCACATTGCAAATAGTAGAAAAAGAAAAAAATGTGTATATCAGAACTGCTTTTTCCAATTTCAAACCCATGAGGTTTTTTTAAGGTCATCTAAGATGGCCACTGATGCTGAAGCTGAAACTTTGGTGGAGTTGACTCATTGGAAAAGACCCTGATGTTGGGAGGGATTGGGGGCAGGAGGAGAAGGGGACGACAGAGGATGAGATGGCTGGATGGCATCACCAACTAGATGGACATGAGTTCGGGTAAACTCCAGAAGCTGATGATGGACAGGAAGGCCTGGCATGCTGTGATTCATGGGGTTGCAAAGAGTCGGACACGACTGAGCAACTGAACTGAACTGAACTGAACTGAAGATGGCAACCTGATGTGAAGAACTGACTAGTTTGAAAAGACCCTGATGCTAGGGAAGATTGAAGGCAGGAGGAGAAGGGGACGACAGAGGATGAGATGGTTGGATGGCATAACTGACTCAATGGCCATGAGTTTGAGTAAACTCTGGGAGTTGGTGATGGACATGGAGGTTGGCGTGCTGCAGTCAGTGGGGTCGCAGAGAGTTAGACACGACTAAGCAACTGAACTGAATTGAAGATTGATGAAAGGGTTTCAATCAGAATAGTACTTTTTTAACATTTAAAAAAAATTCTCAAATCTTTAACAAAGCTAAAGTGTTAACATTAGATATGTATATTGCTGTCTATAAATATTTATATGAAGGCAGAGAGATGGCAAAGAAATCACAACACTTTAATAATTACTTTAAATATCCTTTAAAATATAGCTTCTTCTTTTTTCTTTCTACTTTTTTTTTTTTTTTTTTTAGTTTATTTTGGCTGTTCTGTGCTGCATGGGGGATCCTAATTCCCCAACCAGGGATCAAACCTGGACCCCTGCAGTGGAAGCACAGCATCCTAACTACTGGATGGTCAGAGAAGTCCCTCTTATTTTTATTTATTTTTTAAATTTTTACTGGACTATATCAGGCCTTAGGAGAAATTGAACCAATTTTCAAACATTTACTAATACATTTTTACTTACAGCAATAGTTTTTGTAACGGTGATAAGGAAGAATCCTTACTTGTCTTACTAATTATATAATATCAGTTCTGTCAATGACTTTTGGGATGAAAGAAACCTAATACTGTTTTCCAAAGCTGTCAGTGGTCTCATTTGCTTTCTCTCAAAACTTCTGTGGGTGTTCACTACTGGGGAACTTCTTTCGTGTATACGGTTAGCAGGGGCCTGATGTGTTTATACACAATGTGTGTAGTTTATCTCCCTTTCCTAAAAAATTATTCTCACAAGTAAACCACTGACTTTGTTTTTTAAAAACAAGGGCAACTGCCTTTTCTATCAATGGCAGCTGAGCAGGACCCTCAGGTTTCTGGGGTTGGCTGACCCGAGTTCCAGGTACACACTGTCTCTGGTTCACTTCCCCTTCCGAGAGGCGTGAAGGCAGGAGGACAATTCATTACAGATGATGAAGCGAATTCAGATTAGACAAAAACACTACCACCACACGCCCCCACCTTCCTACATGTGATTCTTTTACATTTAAATATGTTTAGCAATATCTCTTGTGCATTTAAAACAATACTTCAACTTTTCCCAGGAAACTTGAAAATTCATTTTTGTATTGTTGACATTGAAATTTCAAGCATACGTCTGCCTATGAGAAAAGTCAAATCGACAAGCACTTAGTAAACTGTGCTGTCTCAGTACTGAAATCACAAAGTATTTTTTTTTCATTTGTTTATTCTTCTCCCAACACTTTTGTATGTTCCTATCACTTTCTCTCTTTAAAAGACAAATACGACCACTGGTATTTTGAAATTGCTAAGTAAAACTTGTTCAATGTTAGATTTTCATGAATATTGAATCCAAGGTTATTAAGATCTGGAACAGACACATTGCAGCTAATAAAGTCAGATGAAAATCAGAGAGCTGTTGAAAGAAGAGATCATTGACTGGAGGTGGTGACCAAGAAGCTTATTTTCTAATAAGCAGGAGGTATTTTGAATGCCCCAGTTCTGCCAAACTGAGGACTGATTCGGTTTTACTAATATGTCAAAGGGATGCTCTCCACCAGCACAGAACAGGCAGCCTTCAGTTCTGTAGCAACAATGACAATCACAGCCAGCAACCAGCCCTGCTGGCCTAAGCGTCACCCAAGGGCTTCCTCAGCAAGCCGCAGGCAGCAGCCCGACTGACGGGAGCAGGGCTGACTCTGCCCCCAGGATGGCCCCGCCAGAACCATCTTCTCAGGTAAAAGGAAGCCAGGTGCCCCTGCCCTCTCCTCGCTTCCACTCGCAGGGGCAGCCCTGGACGGTGGTGGGCACGTCATACCCTCACGAGGAAATGGTTGACAGTATAACCCAGCCAGCTGATTGATATGCCAATGTGCTTTTAGACTCAAAATATAACCCACGGGGATGGCAGAAGCCCTAGGTATTGTCAGACGATTATGTTGAAACAGAGCTGTGTGAATTCTAAAAAACTTGGCTGGCGCTCAGCTCCGTCGCTAGCTATGGACAAAACACAACCCAGACAAGCCATTAAAAACACATAAATGTAATGGTTTTGGTACTCATCTTGCATGCTTAGTTAAGAGTGAAAATTCAGCAGACCTCTCAGCAATACAAACTCCCTGCCACATTTCTGATGGCAGAGGAAGTCCATTTTAGTTTGCATGTCGCCCAAGAAGAAGATTAAAATCCCAATTTTCCCCTCATCAAATTTAGATTGTGTATGTTATCAAGGAGTGTAATTTTGCTTTCTTTTATATTTCGGAGAACGTGAGAGCCAGCACCCGCACAGAGAGCCAGCCCGGTCGTGGCCCCAGTCTTGAGGCCCACTCTTAGAGGGAGGGGTTGGGAGCCCGGCTCACAGGCTAGCCCCCTTCAGAAGTTTGCCCTGAGGATCCACAGTGAGGGTTAGGAAGCCCCTCCGAGCGTCTCTGGTTCAGGCGGGGTCTCAGGGACGGGCAGCTCCTTCAGATTTTGAGGAAGAGATGCCTGTTTCTTGACTAGGCCCTGTCCCTTGTGGCTCCCCTGGGTCCTGACACTCACAACGGTTCACATTTCTTCTGTGAGGGGCCAGATATCAGATATTTCAGGCTTTACAGGTCATGTGGTCTCTGTCACAGCTACTCATTTCTGCCCTCCTGGAATGCAAGCAGCCACAGATCAGAGCCCCCGAGTGAGGCGGCTGGGACCCCCAAACCTCTGAAGTGGGCTAGCCTGTGAGCCAGGTGAATCTGCTCTTACGAGGCTGGCTGGTGAGCCGGGTGTGGCTGAAGGGCCCTCACGTTCCATCCTGGTCAGGACAGTCCATCCCAGTGCGTCAGGCCTTGAATCAGCCACATGTCTTGATTTTTGTTTTGGAAAACATGGTCCCAGAATTACAGAACCAAGGGTTTCCACAGTCATCCTCATCTTTGAATTTTTTTTCCGTAAGTAAAACTTGAATATCCTATATACTCTTGGCGGTAAGGAAAACATGGAACACTTATTTGGATAGAGAAATGGAAATTCTTACCTTTAAAAATTGTCTACATGTACAGCGTCTCTTTATCTCTCTCTCTTTTTTGCTTGGTTTACATTCCGACTCTCTAGATATGTTAGGTTGAAAATCTAGATTCAAGAATGAGACACCGAAATCAGTAATGGCAAAGGGACGCCTTCCTGTCTGATCACATCAGGATCGCCGATGCCAGGGAGGACCTCACTGCTCTGAGTCCCTTTAGCAGATTTGCTGAGGTCACAAAACACAATGGTGGAGTTTTAGAAACACTCACGTGTTTGTCTTTGAAAGCAAAACTGTGTTTGAACAACTCCCTTCATGTGAGAAATTTCAGTTCAAATGCCCAAGATGCAGACCTTCTAAGACCATCCCTACAGGAGCAGGCCTGTGAGCCTGCCTAGCTCAGCGCCCTGCAGCCCTTGCTGAAGAAGCTGTTCCGGAAGCACCCTCATCGTCACCTTCTCTCCTGTATGTCCTTCTTTGCTCCTTCCAGCCTCTCAGTCTTCCTGGGAATTTGATTACGGATTCTGCCAGTCTTTTACACTCTGACTCATACTCATTTCTGATTCATACTGAAAATCATCAGAGCTGATAAGTAACAGTTTAAATATCATGTAGAAAGGAGGACATTGAGGGAAAAAATGTACAACATCTTGAGCAAAAAAAAAAACCATTATTTTTTCTTGAATTTTCACAGGGTATCAATCTTAAGTATTTAATAGATAGATGGCATACATATAAATGTAGACATATGTATATATTTGTAATTAGATTCTGTAATGTGTGTACTTAAGACAAACGTATTTGCTCTCCTTATCTGCGTCCTATTTTATCTTTTAGTTGGAGGCTGTTTAATAATAAGAAAAGTAAACAAATAAAAAAGCGAATAAATAAAGTGTTTTTCAGGGTCAGCTATTTTTCTCATCTTAGTGCATGCAGTACTGTACATTTGGTAGTACTTATTTAATGCTTCTAATTAAGTGGAATGCTTTTGCTAATTCTGAATCTTCATTTACTGTAATTGTGGGCCTAAACACTCCCAGTAGGATTCCTTCCGAGATGGTTTTAAATTCACTGTGATTGTGCACATGGGTGGCTGCAGGAATAACCTGTTTAATTCCTCAGCCGTGCAGGCTCGGCACAAAGTTGAGCCATTTCCATAAGTGCGCCTTCTCTCTCTGGAGGCAGTTCTTTGACACATCAAATGAACGCTCTCTTTCCCCAGTAAACACGAAACACTTGCACTTCAGTCCCCTCGTCGCTGCACGTCTATGCGGAAACTTCTGCGGAGACCCACTAGCACTAGCGTTGCTCTGGTCGCATCCCTCTTACCGCCAGAGGTGAGAAGGAAGCGAGGTGTCTGACCTTCCTGGTGCCCTGCGCCCCCTGGCGGGGAAGTGCGCTGGTCCCCCAAGTGTTTCTCCAGGACTCACAGTCACTTCCTCTTTACACAACCCCTGAGGCTCTGCCAATCCAGAGCTAAAGATACTTCATAATTAAAAAGTTAATTTTCAATAAAGTTTTGTGACCCATTTTGCAATTCTCCTCTAGCTTTGGAGAGTTCTCGGTCTACGAGTTGACCAACCACTCTCTACTGGGCGGGAAAGAACTCCTTAGTAGGACTGACCCAGCCTGTGAGCCGGCCAAGCTCAACCTGGTGTGAGAAAGATTTCCTCTATGCAGGACACTGATTAGAAAGAAGTAGAGACAGTCAAGCAGAGAAGTTCTGGGACAGATAGGTAAGTGACACTCAAGAAATAGCACAGGGTCGGCAATTCCTGCAAGCTGGGAAACTTCCCTGGGAGATACCAGGGATGACCCCTCAAAAGCCAGGAGAGCTTTGCAAAAAGAGCGAGAGGGAAGGAAAAAGCGGGTAATGGCCCGCAGAAGCATGAAAAACAAAGACTCCGCATAAATGGACCCCCATTCAAGAGAAACAGAACATATAAGTAAATAAATAGGAGATATTTGCAGAAGAATGCCCGAAAGGCCATAAACTAAAATAATAGACATGCTTGTCCCTTGCTGTTAAGTTTATGGGTGGTTTCTAGTTCTTCATTTGCTTCTGTGCTTTCTCCATTTTCAACAACAGATGCATTCATTTGATGTTTTTGTAAGAAAAGATGTGTAAGTAATGTAAAATTCCAGTATTTAAAACAAATATTTAAAACAAGTACTGGTAACAAAAACAGCAAAAAAACATAAGGCGTTAAAAAGAAAATACACAACTCCAAATTTAATCTATTTTATGTGAATGTCACATAATTAGTATACAAGTCAGTGGACTGGAAGGTGGTTCAATAGCTATTTTGAATCCAATTGGTTATCTTTGTGAAAAAAGTTAAATCCTTGCCTTGCATCATCCTCTAAAATAATGTCCTTGCAGATTAAAAATTAAGGCTGAGAAATAACATTATGCAGAAAAAAGGGAAATATCTGATGCACAGATAAATATGGAAAAGTTTTAAATGCATAATGGGGAAGGGAGTATAAAAGCAAATAAGATAGACCCCCATAGCATAGTCAATTTAAAATCCTTGTCTTCAAGCATAAATAAAATGTGAAGTTTACCAAGGGCCTGTTGTATGTGCTCAGTCATGTCTGACTCTTTGTGACCCCGTAGACTGTAGCCTACGAGGCTCCTCTGTCCATGGGATTCTCCAGGCAGGAGTGCTGGAGTGGGCTGCCATATCCTCCTCCATCTTCCTGACCCAGGGGTTGAATCTGTGTCTCTTGAATCTCCTGCACTGGCAGGTAGATTCTTTAGCACCTGCACCACCTGGGAAGAAATTAGGGAATAGATACAAATTTTAGTCTATATGATAGATGAAAGGTTACTATTTACATTTTTGAAAACCAATCATCAGGATAAGAATAAATAGCAAAATGAGTAACAGACACTGAGACAATCAGAAGGATGTGATAAAAGAGATGTGTGTATGTGTTCTCCATTGTTCCCCATCTTTGTCTCAGTCCCAGCGGTACAGGTAACCATAAGCATTTCTCACTTCGGGTTATCTGATGCCCAGTCCTGCAGTCTCCTCCCCTTAGATGGATGTAGCTCGCTCTGTAGCAGGAGCTGAAGAGGATGAGTCTGTAGTTGTGCAAATTCAAGCCTTATTCTGTAGCCTCATAACTGAGCAACAGCTTAGCTATTTGCAAAATCCTTGGTTTGCTCTTTTTCCTTAATTTTCCTGAAAATATTGCTCTTTTAATTTTGCTCGAATGTTGCTTTGGAAAGTCTGCTGCTGCTGCTAAGTTGCTTCAGTCGTGTCCGACTCTGTGCGACCCCATAGATGGCAGCCCACCAGGCTCCCCCGTCCCTGGGATTCTCCAGGCAAGAACACTGGAGTGGGTTGCCATTTCCCTATCAAATGCATGAAAGTGAAAAGTGAAAGTGAAGTCGCTCAGTCGTGTCCGACCCTCAGTGACCCCATGGACTGCAGCCTTCCAGGCTCCTCCATCCATGGGATTTTCCAGGCAAGAGTACTGGAGTGGGGTGCCATTGCCTTCTCCTTGGAAAGTGTAATGCCACTTTATTTCTCTTGCCCTTGAGGGGTGTTTGACTTTTCTGCTTTGACGTTCTAGGGAAAATTTTGTCTTAAAAATGTGATATTTTTTAATAGGATATGTCTCTAAGAACATCATCCCTGGGTCAGTTATGCCCAGTACCTGGTGGATCTGCCCATCTTTTGCTGATTTCTAGAATGTTCTTGTCTATTACAGCTGTACAGGTGACTCCTGCCCCATTGTTTGGTTCTTGTTCTTCAGTAGCTTCTCTTTCCCACTTCAGCTACTTCCTCTGACTTTTTGCTTTTTATTAATACTTCATTTTATTTTTTGTTTGCTTTTCTTTCTTTCTTCAATATCACTTACTACATTTTTATCTGAATTTGTTCTTTCTTATTATGTTGCCCTAAATTAGTCATCATATCTGAGACTAAATCACTAAATTTGCATTTTTAAAAAGTTCTTGAGTTCAATCAACAGTTTTTCCTTTATTCCCATTACTCATCCATTTTTGTTTTTAATGCTTCGTGTTTTAGTTCATTTTTGAAAAAATACAGCCTATTTAGGGGGGCTATTTAATTGAATTTGTGGTAATTGTGTGTGTATTTTTTTTTTCTTTTTGAAGGGAGGGAATTGGGAGAGGGGGCTTCAATCACCTGAGATGCTTTGATTTTCATTGTCTGGGTCCTTCTCATGGAGATTTGTTCAGCTGGGGAGAGACTATGATTGTTTCTGCGTGCGTTCGTGGACCAGGTTTCTGCCTTCGTGCTCAGGGTCCTGGCCTGTGAGCGAGTGTTGGGAGGGCCGAGCGCAGCATGTTGGTCAGGCCCGTGCACCCTGTCTCTGGGTCCCGGAGTCCCCAGCTCCCCTCTCTCTGTTCTGCCACCTCCGCACCCCAGGGCAGCCCCTCAGCTCTGAGCCTCCCCACCCCCACCCCACCGCTGGGAGTCCTCTGCCCCTTTCCCTGGGGCTGGGTCTTCCAAGACTCTCCCTGTGTCATTTCTTTCTCTAGATTCTCAGGGTGGATTTAGTTCATGTGTGTCGTCATGCTAAGTAGCTTCAATCATGTCTTTCTTCGACCCCGTAGACTGTAGCCTGCCAGGCTCCTCTGTCCATGGGACTCTCCAGGCAAGAACACTGGAGTGGGTTGCCGTTCCCTTCTGCAGGGGATCTTCCTGACCTGGGGATGGAACCCGAATGTCTCAAGTCTTCTGCATCGGCAGACAGGTTGTTTACCACTAGGTGTCAAGTGAATTCGGTCCTGTATTTTACTCTTTTGTGGTAGCCATCACACTTGACAACTGAATATTGTGAGTGTAGTTGGATGGCATCACTGACTCGATGACATGAGTCTGAGTGAACTCCGGGAGTTGGTGATGGACAGGGAGGCCTGACATGCTGAGATTCATGGGGTTGCAAAGAGTCAGACACAACTGAGCGACTGAACTGAACTGAACTGAGTTGGTATTTTAATGCCTGTCTTTTTTTCTAGTATGTAAGTTCCATGAGAATGGGACTCTGTTTTTCTCATCCCTGTCACCTCATTGCCCAAAACATGGTAACTGCTCATTCAACTTTGTGGAATGAATGAATGGTCAAATGAATGAGTACCTCTTAGCAGCTCTCAGAAAAGCGATCCTGGGAAAGTTAGTACAATCTCCATGAAGTTATTTTGGGATTAGGTAAAACAAGGCATTCAAAGTGATTCACTCTGCAGACACACAGAAGTCAGGAACACAGAATGCTATGGCAGTTGATTGTCCTGTCTTCAGCCCAGATTTCCTTTCTTCACTGTGCACATTTCAAACCAAATTTGAAAATGTGAATTGAGGTGGGAAGTGTACAGAGGACAGCAGACACACAAGCCAGTGGACACAACTTTGTCACACCCAGGGTCTCCTCCAGGAGTTCACGTGATTTCCTGAGCTCCAGTTCCCTGGAAATTGTAAGGTGCCCACTGCCGTGTCAGGATAGGCCTCCTGTCCCCAAACGGAGCCTCTGCGAGGTGGGCCCTGCTCTGGAGCCGCGCTCCCTGCAGATCTCCACAGCCTGTAAGAGACCGGCTCCTTGGCCACCCCTCGCTGCAGATGGAGCTCTTCTTGGCCTCTGCCTCCCGCCAATCACAGCCCTCCGGATTCCTGGTGATGACTGGACACGACCTTCCTCCTGGCCTTCTGGTTGACCTGCAAGCTGCTTCTGGTTCAGCTCCCCACCACATTCTCTCTGAAGGTCTGCTGGGTTATCCTCATCCTTCCCCAGGGCTCTAGGGGCTCACTCTTCAGAGGAACAACTCTCCCTGCTTATCTCGGAGGCCTCTGTCCCCCCTCCACCCCCCTCTTTCCCTCTATGCGTCACTCAGTGGTGACAAGTCAACTGTCCACCGCGTGTCACATCAAAGCAGAAGAGGCGTTTCCTCCTGTAAAGCGTTTCCTGCGTGTGCCTTACAGAGCCGCCTGTAGCATTTTGTTGCCCTGTTGTTATACAGTCATAAGGTTCTGTCTGTTCACCGGATAATTATATTACATTAATATGGTGTGAATAAATGAAAGCAGTAATTATGCTTTATCCTCTTCTATTTTGCAATTTCCAGTTTGCTTGTTTCAAGAATAAAAAGAAAATTGCCACATTTGAAACAATATTATTTCATTTCTAAACAAGGAACAACACAAGAAGCCCACCCGGGGTGACAGGTTACAACAGTTCACTCCGCTCCAGCTTCCTTTAGAAAAAGACTTCATTTTTGTATCACTTTGCCAACTTGTACATTGACCAACACTTGGGATGTTTTTAAAAATAAAGGAAGGAAGGCACCTCTCAATCAGAGGATAACGCTTTCTTCTGTTTTTATAACAAAGGACTGAGGCATTTTAAAGTGACTGGCCCCCAGGGTACCCTAACTTCCAGACCCAAAGATCCCCATTACTGTCTTGTGAACAGTTCCTTCCCTCTGATTCTATTCAGGAACACAGGCTCTCTCAATGACCCCCAGTGCTCTGGCCTGTCCACCTTTGAGTGTAGATGTGGGTATAAACGGAGAAGGCAATGGCACCCCACTCCAGTACTCTTGCCTGGAAAATCCCATGGATGGAGGAGCCTGGTGGGCTGCAGTCCATGGGGTTGCTAAGAGTTGGACACAACTGAGCAACTTCACTTTCACTTTTCACTTTCATGCATTGGAGAAGGAAATGGCAACCCACTCCAGTGTTCTTGTCTGGAGAATCCCAGGGACGGGGGAGCCTGGTGGGCTGCCGTCTATGGGGTCGCACAGGGTCAGACACGACTGAAGTGACTTAGCAGTGGGTATAAAATGGCTAAAACCAATTTTGATGGCTGTTTTGTACACATAGTAGGTGTTCAGTGAATACTCACGGGCCGGATCTAAAGGCACATGTAAATTTCTAACGGAAATGTTCCCCTAATTCTAGGTGACCCCAACCAGTGTCAAAATATCTTGAGTTTGAAAATGTATTCTGAAATTTAGCTGAATCTATTATGTATTCGCATGTGTTTTCAACTTAAACATTAACAAAAAATTTTTTTAATAATGGTAGTGAAAATATTATATGGTTTGTTTGAAGAAGTTTGTTCTTTTCCAGAAACAGCATTGATCGATTTTTATATTATGAGTAGTTTATTCGTGTGTGTGTGTGTGTGTGTGTGTGTGCGTGTTAGTCACTCAGTCATGTCCGACTCTTTGTGACCCCATGGACTGTAACCCGCCAGGTTTCTCTGTCCATGGAATTCTCCAGTCAAGAATACTGGAGTGAGTTGTCATGCCCTTCTCCAGGGGATCTTCTTGACTCAGAGATCGAACCTGAGTCTCCCACACTGCAGACAGATTCTTTACCATCTGAGCCACCGGGGAAGCCCCTAGTTTATTCATAAAACCAAATCAACAAGAGCATCTTTATGACATAAATAAGAAGAAATGTCAAATGTCCCACTTAGTCACAGTAGAATAATGAAACTCCAGTCCAATTCTCGACACTTACCGCGACATCTGTGTTTACTGTAATGAAATTCTCATTCGCATACAGGTAAGGCATCGTGTGAATCATAAGCCAGAGGATGTGCGCAGTCTGAGCTCAAGGCACACTCAGGGACGGTGCAGCGTCGACATCAGAGAATGTAGCAAGTGGCATTTCCCTGTGGAAAATCTTGGGTTCAGTGCCAGTTAAGCACTTTCATCCATTTTTCTCAATGATAGGATAGAAAGCATGTTCATTAACTGAACAAGGAAACCAAGCTGGGAGCAGCAGATAACACCATAGAGAATGGGGACTGATTTGATCATGACCATGAAATTTAACTAAATGGTCAGAAGGAGACTGAGAGTCTGCAGAGGGGAGAGAGGCCAGGCTACCCGACTTAGGTGGCCAGTGGGGCAGGGACGTTTACAAGTGCAGGCCCTCATCTTTCTGCTTTTACCTGGAGGCTCTGCAAACACACGGAGCCCAGCCATCACCTACACTAACGCAGTCAGGAGCATGGGCAAGCCAGGAGACCTCCAGGTACCTCCCACCTGCCAGCCGGGTGCCCTCCAGGTGATCCTTACTCATGTCTCTGTTTTGCAAGCCTCCGTTTTAGGAACTTACATGATGGATTTGGATTTTGACAGAAAAGGGCTTAGACTACATGCTGAAAAGGACACCACAAAGTAGTTGGGGAATTAAAAAAAAAAAAAAGAAACGGATTACAAGTTCCTAGAAATTGCAAAATTCACACGGAACAAGCTGTCCAGTGAAAGTCACTCAGTCGTGTCCAACTCTGTGTGACCCATGGAATTCTCCAGGCCAGAATACTGCAGTGAGTAGCCATTCCCTTCTCCAGGTCATCTTCCCAACCCAGAGATCAAACCCAGGTCTTCCACACTGCAGGCAGATTCTTTACCAGTTGAGCTACAAGGAAAGCCCAAGAATACTGGAGTGGGTAGCCTATCCCTTCTCCAGGGGATCTTCCCAACCCAGGAATTGAACCAGGGTCTCCTGCATAGCAGGCGGATTCTTTACCAACTGAGCTATCAGGGAAGCCCACTAATATCAGGGAAATCCAACCAAATGTTAATTGCTTACGTTTCCGACTATCATGTTCATAACTTTAAAAGTTGAGATTCATCACAATATTTTGCCCATGTCTCACCTGTTTTGCTCTATTCCTGTTGTTACTATTTTTACTATTGATATTTCACTTTTTGGTCAGAAGAAGGTGATGATTGTTCTCCACTGTTTCCGTATTACAGGGATGCAGACAGGCTCTTAAACTAATTCAGCCGTGTCACCAGGAGCAAAACCATCCTTCCTCAGGGACATGACTGCTGTGCCTCTAGGCTGCCTAGCTGTTCAAACTGTCCGTGCCACCCCTCCGAAGAGGGGACACACGGGACTTAAGCCTGAAAGGGCTTCTGTAGAGAGCAGCAGAAACGATTAAAGACTCGGAAAATAGCACCTATGAAGGAAGATTAAAGGATCTGTGATTATTTAGCCTGGAGAAGAGCAGCAGACCTAATAACCATCTTCAGGATGCTGAAGGGTTATTATATAGAGGCCGGGGACCAGCTGTCCCCTCTCACACTGAGGACAGAGAAAGAGGAAATGGGCTTACGCTTCAATAGGGAGGATTTAGATGAGATATAAAGAGCTTCCTTCCAGTGAGGGCCGTCAGCAAAGAGACCAGTTACCAGTGAAGATGCTCCTTACCCTGGGGGAGGGGGGGTTTCTTCCCTAGAGGAGAAGGGCTGGTTGTGGGGCGGTGAGGGGAGAGGGGGCATGGGGGGAGGGTTCCAGGAAGAGACGACAACCACAGAAGCTTTAGTTTTGTAAGATACTATAACATCGTATAAAACTGAGGCTACGCTCGTGCGTGCAACGTCTCCAGGGCTGTACTTCCATTTCCACTGATTATTGTCTCAGTTCTTTGAAAGATGCTGTGCAAGTGTGTCTGTATAAAGGTCAAGAATTTCAAAGGACGGTTCAATGAAGAGGGTGCGCTTGCTGGAAGTGACAAGAGTCAGCTGGCTGCTATTTATTCTCTATTTTCATAGATTATTGTAGCAGCAGCATCAAAAGAATGGAAAGCTGTTTTGAAGAATAGAAAAATTGGAATCAACTCTCTAGGCTCGAGTTCTTTTCAGTGGAAATCATCTTTGATGTTTTAAAAAATAATGTGGTCAGTAGGTCAGTAGGTGTTTTTGTTTGCTGACTGGGGAGGAATAGAGGGGAAGAAGGTTAAGAGGGGAGTGATTTTTTTTTCTTAAACATTTGAATTTCTACCCTATTTCTACACTCAGAAGCATCTCTCACCTAACTGTCTGGAGGATGGTGGATGGAGCGGGTGGTGGGTGGTGGGGGTGGTGGATGGCGGGGTGGGGGGTGTGGATGGAGGGGGTGGTGGGTGGTGGGGGTGGTGGATGGCAGGGGTGGTGTGAATGAACAGAGTTCTACTCTGTGTGCAGGACTCTGTCTGGATCAGACATCACATCCTGAACCTTGGTTTTATTAACATCCTGTATTGTTACTAATTGAATGACATTCAACTGTTTTACAAGAATCAAGTTCATTGCATTGCTGTTGCTGAACTCTTTATTTTGGAAATTCCTTCTGCTTATTTAGGGCTTCTCTCATAGCTCAGTTGGTGAAAAATCCGCTTACAGTACAGGAGACCCTGGTTCGATTCCTGAGTCAGGAACATCCCCTTGGAGAAGGGATAGGCTACCTACTCCAGTATTCTTGGGCTTCCCTTGTGGCTCAGCTGGTAAAGAATCCGCCTGCAATGCAGGAGATCTGGGTTTGATCCCTGGGTTGGGAAGATCCCCTGGAGAAGGGAACAGTTACCCTCTCCAGTATTCTGGCCTAGAGAATTCCATGGACTGCATAGTCAATGGGGCTGCAAAGAGTCAGACACGAGTGAGTGACTTTCACTTTCTGTTTATTTTAGGGGAAAACATATTTTTCAATCAGTGACACTTTTCCATCTGTCAGCCCGGTTCCAACACCCAATTCTGACAACTTGCCATCGGGTCTAAGTGACAACAGGTGCTGCCCCGTGCAGAGGAGTGATCTTTGTTAGCTGCTGGGGCCACCTCGAGCCGGAGCACTACCCAGACCACACTCGCCACTTCTCTCTGGTACTTGGATATTGACACCTGACAGTAATTTTACATTTTCAAGCTTGAGGAGGGGGATTTGGGAATGGACTCTTTTTTCCATCATAAGTAAAAACAAAAGTATTTTTACAAATCCTAAAGAAAAAGAGTGGACTTCCCAGGTGGCTCTGTAGTAAAGAACCCGCCTGCCAATGCAGGAGATACAAGAGACACAGCTTCCATTGCCTGGAGAATCCCTGGATTGAGGGAGCCTGGTGGGTACAGTCCATGGGCTGCAAAGAGTTGGATACGACTGAGCAGTTGAGCACAAGGAAAAGAGTTCTGTACTAGGTCATGCTTTATTTTTAGAAATGGTCATAGGGTGGGGCTATTTTGTTCTCAAAATAGATTTTTAGAAAGAAATCCACTTCATAAGTTTGAAGACAAGAGTCAAACCCATTGTAAACTTTCAGGGCTTAAGGTCTCTCCACTTCCTATGAATTCATCACCGTGTCTTCCTTCCACCAAAGGTGTTTAAACAGTTCTTTCTCCTCCGACGGTCTCTGTACCTCTGGACAGCGAGTCATATGCTCATTTTAGTGGAGACCGTTTCTAATTAAACACATCCCTCTAAACATGCTGAGGGGCTTCATGGAGGGGCTTTGTGCTTTCGTGAGGAGAGGGGCTGGTCTGACATTACTAAGTAGCTGCCCATTACAATGAGAAGGCAATGGCACCCCACTCCAGTACTCTTGCCTGGAAAATCCCATGGACTGAGGAGCCTGGTGGGCTGCAGTCCATGGGGTCGATAGGAGTCGGACACGACTGAGCAACTTCACTTTCACTTTTCACTTTCATGCATTGGAGAAGGAAACGGCAACCCACTCCAGTGTTCTTGCCTGGAGAATCCCAGGGACGGGGGAGCCTGGTGGGCCGCCATCTCTGGGGTCGCACAGAGTCGGACACGACTAAAGTGACTTAGCAGCAGCAGCAGCAGCCCATTACAATAATAGTAGTGAATAACATCACATTTTCTTTAAAAACACCACTCTTTCAGTAGTAAAAATGTACTTGAGACATGCATCCAACTCCAGATAAAAATGAAACCTTTAAAGAAATTCACTATGCCTGCTTATATCCAAGTAAAAGTACTACATTTGATATTAAAATTTCACCATCCATGATCTTCTGCCTAACCATCACAAACTATAATTAAATGCCATCAAATGTTCAAATAGTTTTGATAAAAATGTAGTAATGTGCATAATGCTTTAAAAGAACTCACTAGAGTTTAAAATAACTTCAAACAAGGATTCTTGGGTGGTCAGGATGGGACCGTGTTTCTGGTTGGCCTGCATCTCTCACTACAGTAAAGCAGCAGAATGCCTGTAAGCAAGAGTTGATTCCCTGGAAAGCAGGCATTTCGGATTCTAGAATACACGCGTCTTTGGGGATATTTGTAATCTGGATACTCACTGTGCTGAGTCCCTCAGTCGTGTCTGACTCTTTGTGACCCCATGGACTGTAGCCCGCCAGGCTCCTCTGTCCATGGGATTCTCCAGGCAAGAACACTGGAGTAGGTTGCATGTCCTCCTCCAGGGGATCTTCCCAACTCAGAGACTAACCCAAGTCTCTCGCATCTCCTTGCATCTTGCAGGGGGATTCTTTACTACTAGAGCACCCTGGGAAGGCCAAGGTACTCACATATGAGGCTAATGGCAAGACAAATAATAGAAACTCTTTCTTGATATATGAAATAAAGATTTCTGCTGTGTCTCTGAAAAGAGCTCAGATCAGAAGGCACCTGCCTGTCTCCCCAGGCCGGTTTCCTTCAGTGCAGTGATGCCCTGCCCTGTCCCCTCTGGCACCTGGTTCTGCCAGCTGCCTCCTCCTCTGGCTCCGGCTGACTCATCGGCTGTCATGTCTGCCCTTCAGGCTCTCTCTGCTTCATAGGGCATCAAACACAGAAAGTGACCTTTCAGCCCCTCTGGTTACTGCCTATGTCTTCTCCTCCTCACTGGACTGAATCTCCTTGAACCTGTGGTCCACACTGGCGGTCAGCAAAGCCACGGGCTCTGCTGGCCTCCTCCTCAGCTCACCCCCCTGCGTACACTCTCAGCCCAGATCACGATGCGTGGACCTCGCCTTGCGATTCCCCTGGAACTGCTTTGGTCAACCACTTGTGACTTGCTGTCCTGTGAGCTCCCTGTGGGACTCGTTTCTGCTCTTCCTGGACTCTGGGTGTCTGAGCGCTGACCCTCCCTCTCGAGCTCTGCCCCCCAGGGTTCAGGGTTGAGGCGGGGGGAGCTCCCCCTGCAGCCTCCTCCTCCTGGTCTGTAAGGAGGCCCCAGGCGCAGACCCACTTCCTGCTGCCGCCAGCGTCCTGCAGGGAAGACCTGCACCAGCCTGGACGTCCCGCCCCTCGGGACTGGGACTCAGGACGCCACAGTCCCAGCGAGCACGGCATCACTCTGTGTGCAGACGGTTTGGCCGGCCGGTCGGTGTCTTCCAGGAGTCTGCTTCCTGCACCCCAGGCGTGCTCTGCCCCATCTTTCCCAGGCGTGTCTCCCCAGGGAAGGGGTCAGACACTCTTTTGAGGGAAAAGCCCCTTCCTGGGGGAGGGGGTTGAGGGGTGTTTTGCAGCTTCATCTTTCTCTCCTCCTTTCTTTATACTGGACGAGTGACCCCACCAGTGCAGAATATTGAGATCAGATCTTAACATACTTAGGCGTTAGGTGTGAAAGCTTAAGTGAAAGTCGCTCAATCGTGTCCAACTCTTTGTGATCCCATATATAGTCCATGGGATTCTCCAGGCCAGAATACTGGAGTGGTTTCCCTATCCCTTCTCCAGGGGATCTTCCTGACCCAGGAATCAAACCGGGGTCTCCTGCATTGCAGGCAGATTCATCAGGAAAGCCCTGCTCACAAAAAAACATGAGTCATCTGGCTTTGAGAAGGTTGCTGACTACATTGTTGGTTACAGGAGCGATAACAGGTTTTATGGGTCAGTAATTCTGAAGAGCAGGGGCTGGGGGGACTGAGGGGGACGCAGCACATGGGCTGCAGCCATCATGTTGACCAGTGTCTTCCTCCTGTGTGTCAGAAGCTCCCTGCCATGGGGTCACTGAGGAAGGGACGACTGCCTCTCGTGATGGTAATGTACGTCTGGTCATCCTGGCTGGGAGGCACTGTCTGCAGCCAGAAACCTGAGAACATGGAGTGACTGGAAGAAGCAAGAAGAGGAGCTGACCCTTCAGCAGGGACAGCCTCGGTCCAGGGGCAGGTGACCCCCGACAGCTTGGGGGAGTGGCCTATGTCTCCATCAAGCTGCGCCGGGGCATCTCGGGGCAGCTTCCTTGCAGTCCTGAGCTGTCTTCCTGGCCCTTCTGCAGAGCCTGTGCCCAGCCAGGCCCTTCCCAGGCTCTGGACTCGGCCGAGCCTGAGAGTCTTTTGTTCATCCTGCGGGGTTCCTCCCTCTGCTGTGTCTCAGCTCTGTCCGAGACTCTGTGTCTCATTCCTCTTGTTAAGCCTTTTGTCATGAATTGAAGAAGATTTTATCCATATAACAAATGGATGTATCCAATTTGGGAATGAAAAAGCTGAGTGGCAGTAGTGACGTCTGGTGGAATTATTGATGAACAAAATTAAAATCCCAAATCATCATGATAAGTAAAACAACAGGACCAAATAAATGACATTAAGTGAAAACTCCACATTTAGATGAAACAAAAGATAGGAAAGACAGCCCGACGGTAAGTGTTTAACAACTGGTTCTGCAAAAATAAAAACAAAAACCCAACGTGTGGTGTTTGCCAGTTTCCCACTGTGGCCGGTTTCAGGCTACCAACGGGATGCCCACTGGCTCACAAATTCCTGAAAATCTCACAGTTGGCTCCCGGGCTGTGACGAGCGCCAGCTCCAGCCTGCTGCCCACCATTATCCTGTTTGTCCCAAAAGGTTCAGAAGCGCAGCATGTTTTAATTTGTCTTAATCTCCAGGAGTGCAGTACCAGGAGGTTGGGGGGTGGGGTGGGGAGGATAGGGAGGGGCGTCCTTCAGCTCAGCCACTGGGATGGGGCTACCTTCCGAGGGCTGGGGTTGGGGGATTAAGTCATCATCCCACCCAGCTTTGGCAAGAGGAAAATCCCATCGGAGGTACTTTTTTCAAGGGAAGGCATTTTATTTAAAGAGAAGGAATATAAAACATAGGGCTTTCAGAGCCCTTGAAGGCAGCTGGGAGCAGTGGGCAGCACTAAGGAAGAGGGTGGGGGCTGCATGGTCCTGGGGGCGGGGGGTGTTACAAGATCCTGGGTGGGGCTGCATGGCCCTGGGGGTAGGGCTACAAGGTCCTGGTGGGGCTGCATGTCCCTGGGGGTGGGGGCTACCAGGTGCTGGGGCTGGGGGCTACATGGCCTGGGGCTGGGGCTCCATGGCCTGGGGGTGAGGGCTCCATGGCCCTGGGGGTGAGGGCTCAATGGTCCTGAGGGTGGGGGCTGCAAGGCCTGGGGGTGGGGCTACATGGCCCTGGGGGTGGAGCTGCATGGCCCTGGGAGCGGGTCTGCATGGCCCGAGGGATTGGGTAGGGGCTGCAGGGCGCAGTTCACACCAGGGTCTGGAGCACACAGCTGGAGAGGCTGTGTCATCTCAAAGGTAAGTCTGAGCAGCCAGGGTCAGCCCCAGGCCTGCTCAGCGGCTAGCAGGCCCAGCCCACCTGGCTTGTGAGGGCGGACAGCTATCCATGTCCCTCAGACACGCCCCAGCTCCATCAGTGGCAGGAACAGCGTGGGCCCCACCCTTTTGGGGACAGGGGCAGGGGGTGACGGCTCTGGGGGCACTAAGTGCAGGCAGAGCCCCCGCACGGTCGGGCAGCTCTGACACGAGCCCCTTGGACAGCACGCCCTCCCCACACCATGGCAGGCTCTTCTCTTTCGTCCCCCTGGGGCTCCTCTCATCCCTGGCTGCCCCTCCATCACCACCGTCTGTTCCTCGTCCCTGCTGGCCTTTTACTGTGCCATCCGTAGCTTCTTGATCCCTGGGTGAAGCTCAGTGATCAGGTACAACCTCATGACCCCTGAACTCCCGTCCACAGCCCAGAGCTGCCTCTCTCACGTCAGGTTGTTGATATTGTTGTTACACGATGTTGCGGCTACCCTGTGTGTATTTCCCACACGCACCCCAAATCTCAGGCCTCCTTCCCCGACTCCCCGTCACCTTCCTCCTCCCAGCTCCTCCTAGGTCCCTCCAACCCTTCCTCCCTGTCCCTCCAACCCTTGGCCTCCGGCTTCTGGAAAATGCACACCTGGGATCCCCTGCAGACTCACCCATCTCGGGGTGTCCTCACCCATCTCGGGGTGTCCTCACCCATCTCGGCGTGTCCTCACCCGTCTCGGGGTGTCCTCACCCGTCTCAGCGTGTCCTCACCCGTCTTGGCGTGTCCTCACCCGTCTCGGGGTGTCCTCACCCGTCTCGGGGTGTCCTCACCCGTCTCAGCGTGTCCTCACCCGTCTCAGCGTGTCCTCACCCGTCTCGGGGTGTCCTCACCCATCTCGGGGTGTCCTCACCCGTCTCAGCGTGTCCTCACCCGTCTCAGCGTGTCCTCACCCGTCTCGGGGTGTCCTCACCCGTCTCGGGGTGTCCTCACCCGTCTCAGCGTGTCCTCACCCGTCTCGGCGTGTCCTCACCCGTCTCGGGGTGTCCTCACCCGTCTCGGGGTGTCCTCACCCGTCTCAGCATGTCCTCACCCGTCTCAGCGTGTCCTCACCCATCTCGGGGTGTCCTCACCCGTCTCGGGGTGTCCTCACCCGTCTCAGCGTGTCCTCACCCGTCTCAGCGTGTCCTCACCCGTCTCGGCATGTGGTGTCCTTACCGTTCTCGAGGTGTCCTCACCCGTCTTGGCGTGTCCTCACCCGTCTCGGTGTGTCCTCACCTGTCTTGGCGTATCCTCTGCTGCTTCTGTCATCAGCAGGGACGCTTTCCACATGCCCTCAAAGGAGGCAGGGAGTGCCCAGAGGATCCACAAAAAGGCAGATGCGCAATGATCCCTTTTTTCTCCCTAAACAGACTCTTGAAGTCTCATCAGAAATGAACATTTTGAGACACAAATCCAGATTTTGTTGACAGAAGAAAATGCATTTAAACTATAAATGTGACTCACCAGTGAGGCAGGACGGGCAGTGTTTCTCAGAACAACTGAGCAGGAGGGGAACGCTTGGAACCGGTGCCCTGAGCCCAGGGAAGGGAAGCTGGTGGGAGGGCTTCCAGTAACATCAGAGAAGGAGGCTGGAGGCGGGGGAACAGCTGAGAAGCACTGGAGGGGCTGGGTGGCCTCCATCTGGGCACTCGCCTGGGCCGGAGGCAGAGAGACCCAGCCCCTTGCACCAGAGCTCAAGACGCCTGCAGGACAGCTGGACAGACGCTGAAGCTTTGCCCCAGGTGACCAGCCAAGCAATTCGCTGTCTCCCTGTGCTCGGGGCGTCATACCTCCAGCAGAAAGGTCATGTCCCTGAGGCAGGGCTGCTTTGTCAGTCATCAGAACACTGCCTGGGCATGCCCTCCACGGTCCAGGTCACTTATGACCCCTGAACTAGAACTGGCAGTTCTGCAGAAAAGAAGGCTGCCACCAGTACCTGAGCTCAGGTGGACTGACAGCAGTGAAGCAGCCCCACCCCTGGCCAGGTGTAGGTGCCAGGCCCTGGGCTCCAGAGCTGTGGATGGGCCTGAGCCCCTCCGTCCACACCCTCTACCTAAGTGAGGAACTCGGTCATGGAGGGAACCTCCTTCTGCACCCCCCACATGTAACCAGCAGATTTTAGCAAAACCCCAGTAGGACAGGAAAAATAACCCTGTAGAGGCTCCAGAAATTAAATTATCATTGGAACTGCAAATTTAGGCCTGGAGCTGACTGCTGAGATGCAAGACTCTCCTAATGTAAGGGACAGAGTGTCCAGGAAACCACTGAAAATCACAGCATGCAGCAGAAACACTCAGCTGTCCCCTCCGCTGAGATGATCCCACAGCGGGGTATCTGGGGGGAAATTTAAAGGTGCCGCCATAAAAACAGTTCAACAACTGATTACAAAATTGTCTTAAAACAAATGGAAACCTATCAGCAATGAGATATCAGTCGTTGAAAAATAGTGGGCTAAAAATTATAAAGCTAAAAAATACAATCACTGAAAGTAAAAAGCCCATAGGATGGTCTCAACAGCAGAGTGGAGATGACAGAGGATAGAATCAGTGAACTTGAGCCCAGATCAATAGGATTTACCCAATCTGAACAACAGAGAGAAAATGGAATAAAGAAGCAAAATGAACAGAGCCCGAGGGACAGCAAGGAAAGAGCCAACATTCATCCCAAACGTCCACAGAAGAGAGGAGAGAGCAAGGCCAACAGCATATTTGAAGAAACAATAATGAAAAAAATTTCTCAATCTGGCAAAAGATGTAAATAAACCTCTAGATTTAACAAGCTGAATGAACTCCAAAGACAGTAAACTCAAAACTGAGAGTTTATCAAAACTAAGATGCATCATAATTAAACTTCTTAAAATTAGCAAAGTGAAACATCCCGAGAGCAGCCAGGAAGGAGAACCCCATCTGCAGAATCCCAGTTCCAGTGTCAGACACCGGAGGCCAGTGGGGCCATTTCCCAAGGGCTGAACGGTGGAGCCTGGTAGGCTGCAGTCTATGGGGTTGCACAGAGTTGGACACGACTGAAGCGACTTAGCAGCAGCAGCAGCAGAAAGGGAGGAAGTAGGTCGGGCAAAAAAGATCCTTCAGGAATTTAGGGGAAATAAAGACACTTTCAGAAGAAAAAAACAACAACAACAAAAAAAAAAAACAAAGGGAATTTGTTGCTGGCAGACCCACGCTTAAAGAATGACTGCCACCAGGGAAGAGAATTCTAAAATCAGAGGAAATGGCAAAAGAAAAGTCCTGGGAGCATCGGGAAGGAAAGAAGAACGAGAGGAAGCGTGAGTATAAGTAAATCGATGGCCTCTCCTTCGAGTCATGCGTTTCTAAACCATGTGTGATGAACGCCGCGAGATCACAGCGCCGGCTGGTGCTCGGCACACTGTCTAAGAAGTGGGAAGAGTGACGCGGGCACCTTCCTGGAGGGTATGCTGCAGATGGGCTGCAATACCCAGGTCGACCACTAGGGGTACTGAGCAAAGCAGTGAGACCAAAAACACGACGCATGAATACAACTGGAGTACTTTTAATAAGATAAAAGCAATACAGAGGAGGAAGAAAAAGAAACACAGGAGCAAGAACTCGGGGAGTAGAAACAGAAAGAAAGAAAACGGCAGGTTCAAGGCCTAACAAATCAACAATCACAGTAAGTGTAAATAATACTAATGAAAAAGCAGTGATGGTCAGAGTAAATTAAAAATCCAATTAAAATAGCAAACAAGGAAAAGATATGCTCTCAGAAGAAACACATAAAATTCAATGGCAAGGATAATATGAAAGCAAAATGATGGAAACTGACACACCATGCAAATACATCCCCAAGATGTGGCTACATTCATGTAAAATAAAGAAAATTTTAGAACGAAGAAAATGACTAGAGGAATATTACACATGGATAGAAAGATTAATTCAACAGGAAGACATTATGATCCTAAACGTGTATGCACATTTAAAAAAATCCCAAGGAACCTCCAAAAATGTCCTAGAAATAATACGTGATTTTAGCAACGTGGCAGGAGACAAAGTCAACACGCAAAATCAATCCCATTTCCGTATACTAGCAACAAACATGTGGGAACAAAAGTTAAAAGCAATTACCATATACAGTTGACCTAAAGAAAATGAAATGCTTAGCTGTAAAGCAATATAGAATTCAGATCCTGAAAAAGACCAAA
>NC_040099.1:2010798-2025798 GCF_003369695.1 Bos indicus x Bos taurus
AGACATCACTTTGCCAGCAAAGGTCCATACAGTCAAAGCCATGTTTTTTCCAGTAGTCATGTATGGATATGAGAGTTGGACCATAAAGAAAGCTGAGCACCAAAGAACTGATGCTTTGAATGGTGGTGCTAGAGAAGGCTCTTGAGAGTCCCTTGGAGAGCAAGGAGATCACACCAGTCTATCCTAAAGGAAATAAACCCTGAATATTCATTGGGAGGACTGATGCTGAAGCTGAAGCTCCAATACTTTGGCCACCTGATGCACAGAGCCAACTCATTGGAAAACACCCTGATGCTGGGAAAGGTTGAAGGCAGGCAGAGAAGGGGATGACAGAGGATGAGATGGTTGGATGGCATCATCGAATCAACAGACATGAGTTTCAGCAAACTCCATGAGATGGTGAAGGACAGGAATGTTGGCGTGCTGCAGCCCATGGGTTCATGAAGAGTCAGACACAACTGAGCGACTGAACAACAGACACCTAGACGTTTACTGGCAGTTTTGAGCGATAACACCTCATGTCACCAAACAATAAGGCCAACTTTGGTCTATGGACAGCTCTATTTTCTCCCGTCTTAAATATGATTCTACCTCAATGCATGACAAAATTTTAGTAAATAGAGAAAGCTCCTGTCCTCTCAAAGTACCAGTCCATCATTCTTTAGGCCAAACTTAAATAAAATTCAATAATTTTAACTTGGAGGAATTGTGCTGGGAAGCAATATGTTTTTAATTATTACCCTAATTTAGCCCAAATCCAATACCACCTTTGGCATACTGCACAGGGAATACTTATCAAGAGATGTGAGTGAAGTTCTGGTCAATAAACAGGTAGGGAGGTTTAATATATACCCCATTGGAAAGCCCATATTTAAGCAAGTAAGTATATAATTCCTACTCACCAGTTTTATTTTGGACTGTCAATAGACTATTTACATTAAGTAGTGTATTCCTAATTCCAGAAAAATATGACCGTTATTTTAGAAATCTGTATACCATGCTACTCTTTCAACTGGTCTCCTATGATTTTTATTTCTTTTATAAATACACTATTAAAGGCATAAAGGAAACACAACTAATTTCTACTAGTGGGGTCCACTGCCCAGACAATGATAAAATCTCTTGTGTTTCATTCCGGGCATAAATTAATACCTGTCAATAATTACTTTTCAGTATTCCAAAGTGTCTAAAATTTACAACAACAATTCTGTGTGTATCAGAAGTGATTGGGAAGAAGATGAGGTTGCAGTTGTCTCTTGTTTCCCAGTGACTTCATGGATTTCAGTCATCAATCATAAAACTTCCCTGTTCCTAAACATTTTAAGATAAGGGTGTTGGAAATCAAATCAATCCAGACATCCACATGCAGGCCCCAATCTTTCTAACCAGGGACACACATGCTGTCCTTGTTAAATCGCCTTGTTGTCAACCAACTGAAAATATATTACCTGGGAGAAACTGTTGATATCCTTTCTCAAGATTTTTGACGATACGAGGATACTGCACTCCACATGACTGAAGCTCCAGTCAGGCAAAGGAAATCATCAGTCCTTCCTGAGTGAACTCAGACATTTTTACTCCAGTTTCAAAATTAAATTCCCACAACAAAAATACAAGGCTGTCAGTGATTACATGGGAAGAAGTTAACACTTGAAGCTTCCCTAGTGGCTCAGTGGTAAAGACTCTGCCTGCCAAAACAGGAGATGCGGGTTCAATCCCTGGATCGAGAAGATCCCCAAGAGAAGGGAAAGGCAACCCACTTCAGTATTCTTGCCTGGAGAATCCCATGGACAGAGGAGCCTGGAGGGCTACGGTCCATGGGGTCACAAAGAGTCAGCAACTGAACAACAGCAGCTAACGCTATGCTCGGGAAACCATGTGGGCGGTCCAGCCAGGACTGGGTTCAGACACTATCACCTTTCATGGGTTGAGTGAGCCTGAACTTGACCTGTGAGTCTCAAGGTCCTTCTCTACCTGAAGAGGGCAGGTCTTCTCATGTACAGCAAGTGTCTGTGACTCTCAGCAGCGGCACAGAAAGTGCCAGCTGCTGCCTCCGCGCGATGTTACATAAATGTGCTTATTCTCCGGAAAGTTGGAATGACTCTGATCAGTTTCTCCAAGACTCATTTGGAGCAAAAGTGTCAAGCACACAGATGTAAATAATCCATATACAGAATTCTGATGCTTTGTTTTGTGCCTGAGAGTCTGACACCGTGGCTCCTGGAGACTTGCGTCTCCATCTCGTCGAGTGTTCTCCACCAGTCCTGTACTATCCTGTTTGTTTATTTGTCTTTATGTGTCTAACAGGAGTGACCCAAAGCAAAGTGAAAAAGAATCAATTTGATGCACAGATATTAAGGTCTGGTGAAAGGATTCCTAATTGCACTTTATTTAATCAAGCTGTTTATGGGGAGGAACTCGAAAGAGGGGCAGGGCAGGAAGGGCTATGTGGTTCCAGAGCATTACCAAATGCTCACCTCATGAATATCTGAGCCAGGCTGTAGAGAGACCCAGTGAGCAAGCAGCCACTGGCATTAGCATAACTAAAAAAAAAAAAAAAAAAAGCAAAGAAGGAAAAGAAAACCCTCCATGGTTATTCTGCTCCTGGTTTATAACTCTGTATAACTTAGAGTAATGCAGGTTCCAGCCACTTTGCTGTTTTCTTCAATTAGTTAATGAAAGTAGAGTGTTGATGGATGGCAGCTGAGAGAATTCATTTGTAATGAGCAGCGGTTCAGGAGATCACTCAGACGCTGACAACTTTCTCGTGGAAAGCACCTTTCCAGAGTACTTAATTGTAACATATTGCTGCTATTATTTTACAGTAATAACTCATTATAGAATAGGATTTCTACACAAGCCCTAATAATTCTGTTATGCCTACCATGATTTTTCAACATTAGCTAATGAAGTGCCCCATCATTTATCAGTAAACAGCATCTAATGTTGCACAGTAAATCTTGGCCAGAATTCTCTGTACTGGCTCCTGAGATCAGGGGACAATTAATATCATAGAACTGGTGATCATGGAACCCACTTCCTTTCCACCTGTCCTCATCTGGTCTTGCCATGAAGTCATCTGACAAGCTGATACAACAGTCCTGTTTTTCATTCACTTTATCAGCTGCTGGCCTTCAATGACATCCATATCTATAAGAGGTTTAGAACTCCACCAGATTTGGCTCCACATAGAGCAAAATCCACCAGTTTAATTCCTCTGCGGCCAGTCTCACTCTCAGAAAAATCCCCCTAAACTTCCATTTTGGATGATCGCTGGTGACCCAGGAAACACATGAGCTACACTTTTTCCTGATTCACATCTGACATTTCCCTGTGCTCTGACAGGGATGGAGCAAAGTCATCTCAAATATTCCTCTTCTCTCAGTTGGAGAGAGTTAAAACCCAGCTCCTGTGCAATCCTACACTGTTTTCAAGGACACTGACTTCCTGTCTCCTTTGACATGGATTTGCATCCCGTGAGTGTGTAGGCTCGCATCACTCACCTTCCAGATACATGTTGCTTTCAACATTTGACGGATTCATCAAGTCTTGGAAATACATTTCAAAATCACCATCTCCAACATCTCCCCAAATATCTTAGAAGTGTTGTACTTCATTTGTAAAGAGTTTTCCTGACACGGTCAACCTCAATGCCTAGTGAACTCTGCATCCGCATAAAAGCACTGAAGACACGATTCAAGAGATCCAAGCGTGACCGCCTTGACCTATACCAGGGCCAGAGACACAGAGCGGCCTCTGCTGACTCAGTTTCACTCTCTCTGCTCCTGTATGGATTTGTGGAAACCTCCCTGAGACCCAGCTGGGGCCCCCCAGACCAGCCTGGGGCCCTCAGCAGTGGGGGGCTGGATGGTGCTATGCCGTGGGGCTGCAGGACATGCACGGGGCAGACACAGGCTCAGGGAGTAATCCTTGCTGTGCCTTCACACTTCAGCTGCCAGGGGAGCTCATACTCAGAGTTCTCAAGGGAACCTCTGCACACGTCCTGGTCATCACCCACTCTTAGGATCCTCTGCACACTCTTAGGATCCTTATTTTATTTATTTATTTTTGGCCATGCCCCTTGGCATGTGGGATCTTATTTCCCTGGCCAGGGAAATTGCATCCCCTATATTGTAAGCATGAAGTCTTAGCCACTGGTCCTCCAGGAAAACCCCTGATTGCTGGTATTCATACACACTGGCTCAAATCTCTTAGCAGCAGAAGAAAATGCATAAGACTTCAATAAGAAATGGAAAATATGCAGCCAAAGAAATTTTTTCTTTCCCCCTTTTGATGAACACTTTTATAGATTTAAGTTTTCATCACACGAATTCTTCTCAGCTACTCCAGATCTTTTTGTGGGAAAAGGCAGAAAATAAGTAATTTTATTTTAACAACTTCTCCCCTCTCACCGTACTCCCTTCCCCTTGTTCACCTAAATGTATCTAATAGGTGAAGTTTTACTTCCTGTGTGATAATTGCATTTGGACCAAGACAAGATAAAAAACAATGGGGGACCCCGTAACTATTGATATTACATTAAAATACAAAAAATAGAAATCCATTCCCACCATTTCATAGACTACAAAGATATTTTTGCTATTGTCTTATATATTAAAGTCTAAGCATCCTTTCATAAGCCTAAGGTTATTAATAGGAAAAAGAAGGCATATTAATTCATCCCTCCCACAAGACATTTACAACTCTAACATACCTCCTTTAAATCAAATTTTGATGAATGAAAACAAACTGTGGGGAGAAAGAAAAGAAAGGCCAGGTCTCATGCCCTCAGTAATAGAATTTCTCCATCGTTTAAAAGATTCAGATGTTTCTCTAAAATGGAGTCATCCTTAAACCTTGGAGACATTGCTTCACAGACAAAATGCTTTTCAGCAAAAACAACAAGAAAACTTTGTGTTATTTGACTTCCCCCTGCTCATCTGCCTCCCAGCACAGCCCAGATCTCATGGAAGATTAATATTTCAGAACTTGTCATGGGCAGTTCCGTCGACTCCTCCGCTGCCCACGCCTGACAAGTTATTTATCATGTCGCTCATCGCCAGCATTAGATTATCCCCACGGTTATGACAGCAACATTATTCATCAGGGTTACAGCCTCGATACAAGGCTGTTTAGAGCTGCTTCTCGCTTCGCTCTTGTCTTTTCAGAGGAGTGTTGGTCTCCGTAGTTTGTATGGAAAAGAAGGGGAGGGAAGAAGGAAGGAAGGAGGGAGAGAAGGAGAGAGGAGGAAGGGAAGGAGGGAGGGAAGAAAGAAAGAAAGAGCAAACTACGGAAATTACAGGTCTCATCAAATATGAGGACTCTGATGTGTTGATGTTCCTCCAAATTTGGATGCTTTTTTTTTTTTTAACAGAATCAACGATCTTTGCTGCATCTTCCTTCTTTGTGGGAACCATACAAAGGGTGAGATGTAAAGACATGGAAATGGATGTTGATAAAATACTCGCTGTGGCCCTGCCTCCTGTACATCTATAAGCAGTTCCCTGCATCTATCTCCTTTCTCCGCTCCTCCCCTGACAGTCAAGTGCCAACTGGAGGACCGTTTGCTTGTAGTGCCTCTGTGACTGCATAGTCAGGAGCCTTTATTTTACTCAGTAGAATTTTATTCAATTTTGTGAGGCTCCAGAGCAATTTGAATTTCAGGGTGAATATTTTCCCCTAGAAACTGCATGAGTTGAAAATGCTGGGAGAAAATTAAGTTGTCAGCGTTTATTCCAATTTTTGGAAAGATCGCTGAGCTCAGTGATCCTTCTTCCAAGCTCCATTGCAATGACTCGGAGGGCTCTTTCTTTCTTTCTTGTTCGTTAGCAGATAAGTGATGTCACACCTAGGAAACCAAACCTCACATCCAACCTTCTGGTCATGGATAGATGACATAATTTGTAGGCAAGACATTTGGGGTAGGGAACCTCCCGTTGGAGGTGACATTAGCTTGTCCACCAGCCGGCAGTGGGGGATTAGGACCCCTTCACCCAGCAGATAGGGGTGTGGATTACACAAGCTTTGCCTCAGCCCAGCTCAGCAGGTCAAGCCAGGTGTGAGCCGGCCAAAATCCCCTCCTCCATCCTCCAAAACCCTAGGAGCTAAATGCTTAACATCGGAATCTCTCAACGTCTAAACGCACCTATTGTTCATTGTACTAACTTTACAATGTCACTTCCAGAGTCACCGTCATGGAGGCTAGACTTCAGCTCGCTTTGAAAAGCATCAGAGTGCTTTGGGGCAGCTCATCCACTGTTGTCATTATGATAGTGCTTCGTAAATACTTTGAAGATGTGAATTTAGCCATTTTGATGAGAGCAGGAAACAGGCTGGTCTTATGTCTGCTCTAGGGCCCTGAAAGCAAGCGCTACGGTTTGAAAGGATTCCTGACTAAAGAACCATCCAGCCGAACTGTTGCGGAACAATGGTTGTGGCCTGCAACATGTAGGTCTCTGCTCTTGGACAACCGGAAAGGGAGTTCAGGGCCTTGGGAGAGTGGGAGGAGCGGAGAGACGGTAAGCACCACCCAACTCACTCAGGGCGCGAGGTGGCCACTCGGACCCTCCCTCCGCACACATCGGTCATGCACATCCTCCCCCTACTTAGCACACCCGTCACCTCCACACACACACACATCCAGCCTCCCCCGGGGCCCCTGCCCCCACTGCACGGTCTGAATCACCAGCTACTCCTGCCTCGGTCCCTGCAGAGACCGTGTGCTTCCCTGGTTTCCCGGGGCCCACCACACCCAGGGCTCCACACAGACATCCGGAGGACCACCCAAAAATGCCATAAGGACCATGTCACACCCCACAGATGTTCCAACTGCCCCATGTCTTCCTACACTGAAGTCCTACTTTCTGCCTGGGAGGCAGGGAGCCCTCACACCACCCCCACTCCGGGCCAGGGCACCTGCAGAGTCGACCAGTGTCTGTAGGAAGAAACATCCCTGACTGGGCTAGGTGCCCTGTTAACACCCACTCCACCCACACACCCACCAGCGCAGGGACCCTGGTGATCCAGGGGCATAATCTAAGGGGGCACCCAAAGCCCCTGGGAGTCAACCCTCAAAAACCTTCAGTAATCAAAGCAAATAATATTTTAATGCAATATTTACAAAAATTGAATCAGCAGATACAAGTCAGCGGTTTTTTATTTGGCCCGGGGCCCAGGCTTGGGCAGGGACTGGAGGAGGGTCAGGCAAGTGCAGGTGGAATCTAACCTTTCTTTAAAGCTTTGATCATTTCTTTCACCTTGGAATTTTTTTCCATTAATTTTTAAAAATTTACTTAAAGTGAAAAGTGAAGGTGTTCTTTGCTCAGTCGTGTGCGACTCTGCGACTGCATGGCTTCCTTGTCCATGGGGATTCTCCAGGCAAGAATATTGGAGTGGGTTGCCATGCCCTCCTCCAGGGGATCCTTCCAACCCAGGGACTGAACCCAGGTCTCCCACATTGCAGGCAGATTCTTTAACCATCTGAGCCACCAGGAAAGCCATTTAAAATTTACTTAAAATATTGCCTAAACCATTGTTTTTGATGTCCCTTAAATTTTGCATATGAAGTGAGTGCTTCACTCTCTCACCGTAGTCCTGGCCCTGACACACACATGCTCACACACACTCACATATTCACACACTCACACACACATGCTCACATGCTCATACTCACATATTCACAGTCACACACCCATGCTCACATGCACATGTTCGCATACTCACACACTTACATAGATGCTCACACTCACATGTTCACACACACTCACATGCTCACACTCACACACACAGGGATGCTGGAGCTGAGGGCAGCACAACCTTAAACGTGGGGCTTAGGTGGACTCTGAGTGGTAAGGAAGGGGCTTCTCGGGTTTGAACATCACAGACAAGAGTTGAGTGTCAACTGGACAACATCTGCCTACCTTTCCTTCAACCTCTTTCTAAACACGAGATCCCACGTTTCTCATTTGCTATGAAATTGTAGAAACTGTAGTGCTTGACGGGCCTGCGGTCCATGGGAGATCACTTCAGCTACTGGCCGCGTAGAAGCGCCAAGGCTGAGTATATACAGTGTGTGTGTGTGTGTGTGTGTGTGTGTGTGTGTGTGTGTGTACAGGTAAATGTGTAGATATTGAAATAGATGGATGCGTTAGTCCTTCTCCCCTCACTCGTCCCCGTACTCTGCTGGGGTCTCTCATCCAAATCAAGTTTAGGAAGACAGACCAAGTCTTAGAAAACTGGACTTGTGCTTCAACAGAGGAAAACCTACCTGCACCTTTTGCACTAAAATTATTTAAGAGCTTATAGGTCTAAAAAACAAAGACTGGCTCACATATGGCACAAGTGTGTTTTCATTCTTCCTTATTCTGAGACTTCCAATGGGTATTTGTTTCCTAGTAAGGTTTACGAAATCTAAAACTCAGTTGAATACACATTGGATTTAGAAAGAAAAATTGTAATTGCGTTAAGTAAATTTCTATTCTAACTGATTTTAAATTGTTTCATCTCTGTATAGTAATAGTGCATTAAAGGATAAAAATAAATTTGGAAGAAATGAATACTTTATGTGTTTTCCTGTCAAGTGTCTGCAAAAGCATCTTAACTTCCTTTTTTTAGCATCATGGCAAATCAAAATCATCCATAAATTAGTCAAAAGATCAGAATAACTCATGGAAGGGACAGCAGTGATTCTATTTTAAACACAACTTATAATTCATAACAACCGTATCCCACAAATCAGATGACTTTTATAGCTTTACTAATTTTATTCAAATATTTTTATAAAAATTTTTTAAAATAAGGTAAAAAAAACAGATTAATCACTTATTACACACATCAACTTGATTTTACTGTTAGCATTCTACAAAATTGGCTTCATCACATGTCTAATCCATAGAGCTGTCTTAGTTTTGAAGCATTTCAAAATGAATGGAACGCATTAATACCCCTCTCACAAATATTTTAGCATTTATATCATTAACTAGAATGTATTATCAATGTAGATCAAACCAGTCAATCCTAAAGGAAACCAACCCTGAGTATTCATTGGAAGGACTGATACTGAAGCTGAAGCTCCAATACTTTGGCCACCTGATGCGAAGAACCAACTCAGTAGAAAAGACCCTGATGCTGGGAAAGACTGAGGGTAGGAGAAGAAGGGGGCAACTGAGAATTAGACGGTTAGGTAGTATCACTGTCTTAATGAACTTTAGTTTGAGCAAACTCTGGGAGAGAGTGAAGGACAGGGGAGCCTGGCATGCTGCAGTCCTTGGGGTTGCAAAGAATCGGACACGACTGAGTGACTGACCAACAACAGAGACTGTATCACATGCTTATAACTGTATTTTTCTTTTGAGGTAATACTTACATACAACTAATTAACAAATTGTAAAGGCAGATTTTTGAAGTTTGGCAAATGCATAGACCCAGGTCATTCAGACCCTGTCAAAATATAGAACATTACCCTCACCCTCCCAAATTATCTGCCTTCTCCTGGTTGGTACCTGCCCTGATCCCCATGGAAACAACTGCTCTTCTGATTATTTCTATAACAGGTTAACTTTGCTAGTTTTAGAATTCCAAATAAGTTAAATGTAATACTATGTATTTCCCTCTAAGTTAAGAGCATTTTCACTCATGATTATTTATGAGATTTATCCTACCTTTTTTTGGGGGGGGGGTCATGTAATAGCAGTAATGTAATTTATAATACATATAATATATATAATACACATAATATAATGTAATAGTAATGTAATTTCTGAGCTATAGTCTCAGTGGCATCATACGTTTCATTTCTCTCGGCTAACTACACAGAGGTGAAATTCTTGCATTTTCTTCTTATGGTCATGTTTATTATTTGAAAAAATTTAATTTTATTTCCTATTGGAGCATACTTGACTAACAATGTTGTGTCAGATTCTGGTGTACAGCCAAGTGACTCAGTTATATATATATAACTTTAATTTCATCATATATATATTTCATAATATACATATTATTTTATAATATATAATATAATTTCATAATATATATATTCTTTTTCAAATTCTTTTCCCATTTATGTTATGGGAGTGTATTATGCAGTATGCCCTGTGCTATATAGTAGGTCCTTATTGGTTATCTATTTAAAATATTTCAGTGTTTCATTTTTTGCTCAAATATTTGTTAAAAGGCTAAATGAATGGATTATGCATTCAATAGAAGTAAATGTGCATTAATAATTTTCATAGAAAATGAAGGTAAAGCTTTGTAAATTTAGTTGAAGCCAGGTGAGAACTTTGGTCTTGTCTGGGGTCACAACAGAGCAGTAGATCCACAATTTGACTCCAGGCAGCTTGATTCTGCATTGAGTCCAGAGTCCTCCACTTCTTTAATTTTTTTACTTTGAATATTTTTAGGGAAAAATTCTGAACACTTGAAGGAAATGTTTGCTATAATTTGTACCACAACATTGAGTTCCAGAATTGATATGTGTTTTTCCAAAATTAAAGGAAACGTGGGCATGTCACATACAGAAACACAACACACACACGCCATACTGCATAAGTGTGTATTTCGTGAGTATATGTTACTGTATGTGTGACAAACAAACATTAACCCAAAGCATTTGTTGGTAACTTACTGATATTACAAAAACTGCATTCTTACCATATGCTTTTTTAAATATCAGAAAAGAATTGGTCTTTCTCGTTCAATTTCCAAATTCTAAACTTTTACCAAAAATTTACGTTGTAAACTACAAATGTAGTTCTGCAATAGCCCTTTCCTTCAGGCCCAGTGAAATCATCACTGGCTCTGTATTTGTGAGTTTTTTAAAAAGTGCACCGCTGAGCCGCCAGGGCTACGGCGGTATTTCAGTGAGGGTGTTTGCCTCTGGAAGATCATCTCTAAGCTCAGTAACAAGCTGTGCTTGGCTGAGATAGTACTTGAACTAAGCAATGCATACAAGTCCTGACTTATTTTGGTGTCATGAGAAATATTCTAGAAAGTAAGACTGTGCATTGAATGGATGGTGACACCATGTCAAATTACTGGATTTGAAGGTCATCAGTCAGAAACAGAACATGTTTAGAATTCCTTCAATCTGATTATGAAAGAGTAATGTGGGCAAGGAAGTCAAAAGAACACAGAAAGTGACAAAGATGAAATTAAAGACAGAAAGTGACAAAGATGAAATTGGCAAAACTAATACAATTATGTAAAGTTTAAAAATAAAATAAAATTAGAAAAAAAAAAAAAAAGACATCCAAAGGGCAAAGGGCTATGTTCGCAATTTATTCAAAGTTTTGTGCAATACAAATTAAATATAATATAATCTACTTTTTAATTATTAAAATGAACTTTTCCTCCATAGATTTAAACTGTTAATGAAAAGAGAAAAGATCATTGCCCTCGCACTTAACTGCCCAGTATTCCGTCCCTTGAAATGGGGCCGGTTTCTTTAGATTCTCTTGTGATTACTTTCAAAGCTATTGTGAGTTTATGAGTGCTTTTAGCTCCTAATGCAGCTTCCAATGTCAATCTTTATATTACTAAAGGACAATTAGGCAAACCATGTAATTGTGTTGTCACTTATTAATTTCAAGCTCCAATGTCATAAATTATATGTTTTAATTAATACTGTGTCAATGGCAATCTGTAACTTTGAATGCATACAGAGGTTAACAAGAATACATAATTAAGAGAAAACAGTGAATAAGGGCACGGCTGAACAGTTTATAAAATTAGGCAAGAAAGGGACTGCTTTGTCAGCATGTAAGCACCATGATTAAAAAAGGGGGGAAAGGATGGGGGCATTAATAAACTCAAGCCAAGAAATAGAAACAATAGAATAAGATAATAAAAATGGATTCATAAAAAATGAATAGATGAACAATACAAGGAAGATTCTAAACCACAAATACTCCAGAACCTGAGTCGATTTGTTACTATTGTGTGGATGTGTGTGCCCCTCCAGATTCATGTGTTGAAGCGGAACCGTAATGGGATTGTGTTAGGAGGTGGTTGGGTGGTGGGGCCACAGCCCTCAGGGGCGGATTAGCACCTTTATAAGAGAGACCCAGGAGAAGGCAATGGCATCCCACTCCAGTACTCTTGCCTGGAAAATCCCATGGACGGAGGAGCCTGGTGGGCTGTAGTCCATGGGGTCGCTAAGAGTCGGACACAGCTGAGCGACTTCACTTTCACTTTTCACTTTCATGCGTTGGAGAAGGAAATGGCAACCCACTCCAGTGTTCTTGCCTGGAAAATCCCAGGGACAGGGAAGCCTGGTGGGCAGCTGTCTATGGGGTCACACAGAGTCAGACACGACTGAAGCGACTTAGCAGCAGAGAGACCCATGGGGCTTGTCTCTCCCGCCACACGTGGCAGAATGAGACATCACTGGCCATGAAGCGGGATGGAAGAAGGCCTTCACCAGCTGGTGACCACGCTGAGCTTTGACATTGGATGTCCAGCCTCCAGGACCATAAGAAACGAATGTCTCTTGTTTACACACCACCCCCCACCCTCGCCCCAGTTTGTAGGAATTTGTTATAGCAGCCTGAAAGGGCTAAGACATTTATCAACAGATGTTTCTCGTTAGTCGAATTGATGAAAATCCTCCTTGAGTTTCAATTCTCAAAGCTGGATATCTTTCTAAAAGTATGACCTCACTCGCCTGTCTTAGTAAGCAGGGCACAGAGAAAACCACTTGGACTTGTTTCAGGGACATGATTCTGACATGTCTCATCATCTGGGGGTCATGCTGCTGGCTGAGAAGAAAAAGAGCGTGCCTACATTCTATTCTGTGACATCGGTCTAATGACGTCACAGACAAGCTGCCTTCACTATAAAGAACAGGCGTTGCTAGGAGGATTTGCTACTTTTTCTCCCCCATGAAATTAGGGTGTGGGCCTGCTTTATTGGAATTTCTGTTTAGGGAAGAATTGAGGATTCACAGGAAGTCAAAGTTGAGAGGAACAGCAAAGCCCCCTGGCCTTTCATTTACAGGCCTCTCATGCTGGCTGTAAATGAAAACTTCCCATGTGGCTCAGATGGTAAAGAACCCACCTGCCAATGCAGGAGACCCGGGATGGATCCCTGGGTCAGGAAGATCCCCTGGAGGAGGAAATGGCAACCCACTCCAGTATTCTTGCCTGGAAAATCCCATGGACAGAGGAGCGTGGTGGGCTACAGTCCATAGGGTGGCAAAGAGTCAGACACCACTGAGCGACTGGCCATCACCCTCCCCCTGTTGAAGCAACCGGTGCTGGACATTCCCATCAACTGCTGTAGGGACAAAATATTACTTTCCAGTTTCCTTCCTCTTACGGTAAGTCTATTAGCATCACAAACTAAGATGGAAGGGCTCAGGAAAAGACCCCAGGCTAGTGCTGTAGTTTTTGTTTATGTTAGTTAAATGTGCCTCATTTCTATGACTCAATGGGCTAAAAATTAACACACTTTCTTTGATTTTCTATGCAAGCCACATGATGAAAGGTAGCCATTTTCTACCTTAGTGACTCTGGAAAGACGTGTACTCTTTGGGGCTTCAATATTCTGTGCTGTTGCACAAGAAAATCAGAATGCCTCTTAGGAGAGCACAGAGGGTTCTTGAGCTGAAGCGGTGGAAGAGTGCATCACAGATGGTTGACGGCCAGCACTGGCGAGAGGTTGTTATGAATCACTCACACAGGTTGCCTTGGGACCACACCTGTGCTTGGAATCTACAGAAGATGAATTCGTGGAAACAAAGAAGTGCCTGGTGGTCGAGGGCATTCTGGGGTTGGGGGAATGGAAAGACATTTGAAAAAAGCTACAGAGCTCTAGTCACAGGAGGAATAAGTTCTGGGGATCAATAGACAGCATGGTGACAATAGTTAAAAATACTGTATACACTTGAATGTTGCTAAAAGAGTAAAACTTTAATGTTCTCAACACAGGCAATGGTAACTGTATGAGGTGGCGGAGTTGTTAACTACATTATCATGGTAATCATTTCACAGTATACATCAAACCGTCATGTTGTACACCTTAAGCCTGCACAGTGGTACGTGTCAATTATGTCTCAGTACAGCCAGAGACACGATGCAGGAGCAAGCCCACCTTTGCTGGGAACTCACCCTTCTTTTTCAGCTCTCAATCATGTTCTAACAGAAAGGCAGCTACAATACACATATTTCACAAACAAATAAAAAATATAGTTGGGCGTTTTGTGGAAAGGGCATTTTCCTAGAAGCACCCTGAGAGCTTCTGATTCATGATGTGAGTGAACACAAAACGTTTTGATACAATCCGGTGGGGGCCCTGGATTTTCAGTGACCAGGAATACACTGCACTGAGCCGGGTCCTTCGGTGCAGCCTTATTCTAGACCGTCACACTGGCAGAATCATGTGGTTTCGTACAGTCATTGCTAGCAGCAGTATGTAATTGGTAGAGTCCTTCCGTAAAGTACTTTCTTATAAATAGCGATCATTTTCTGAATAATTTCTAATCATAGGGACTGTGTGATTAGTTGCATGCATCATCTCATTTAATTTTCGCAGGCTTATGAGGTTAGTACTAATACTATCCTGCTTCTGTGGGTGAGGAGATTGGGGTTTCGATTGGTTAAACACCTCATTCTGTATCTCACAGCAAGTAAATGGAGATGCCGGCTCTGTCTAAATCCAAGCCCCTGTGCTCCATCACTGTGCAGTCAAACTGCTGCGAGCCTGTGTTGTAATTCTCTAACGCGTGGGACCGTTTCCTAAAGAAATAATCCAGTCAAATGAAGAGTTTCAAGTGGAAAAGAATTTCTTTGGTTCCCTGAAATAATCTAAACGTTCAAAGACTGGAAAACAGTTAAACCAATGCTATTCAATCAAATAATAATGTAGAGATTACAGATGTTTATGACGATGATACTTGATGTTACTGTTTAGTCGCTAAGTCATGTCTGACTCTTTTGCGACCCCATGGACTGTAGACCATTTTATTCAGAAAATGATCGCTATTTATAAGAAACAGATCGCTATTTA